>NC_134949.1:168872848-168982848 GCF_965638725.1 Aptenodytes patagonicus | reverse complement strand
CGAGGCTCTTAGGCTAACCAGATAAAGTGGTCGGGCAACTTTCCACTCTGAAAACGTTACTGGAAACCGACGAAATGCTTTGAACGGTCTCAGTGTATTCAGTGAACTCTGTTCTGCTAGTCCATGAATGCCTTTTTTTTTAAAGATAATACGACAACTTGGGTGTTTTTTTTTTTTTTATCTTCTTTCCTATTCACGATTAAAAATGTGATAAATCAGGTTTTTGGCTCTGAATAACAATGGCTTGATTTAGATTTCCTAGTAAATCTATTCAAAAGTGAAACAAAGACAGCCTTTAGAGGATACCTTACACCTCACCTGGACCAGGCACGTAAGGGCAATTCAGATAAAAATCTGGTTAGTAATTCAACAAGAAATAGAGGATTTTCTCTTTTCCCTGCTTCAGGCTTTATTTAAACTCTTTGTTCAAAAATGAACAGAGTGGTAATCGGAATCTAATTTACAGATATAGTTTAGACGTCTAACTTTAAATTAGAAGATCACACAAGAAAACCATTTACACGAAAATGTTAAAACCAATACTTAATCTTTTTTTTTTACTTTATATTACATAAAGCCAAAATGAAACTAAATACATGTTAGCCCGCTTCATTCACAAACATTAGTCAAAATATACACATTACAAAAGTAAACCAAAAAAGAACTCTAAACTGATGAAGGATTTTTTTCCTCTCTAAAATTTGTTGGTTTTTTTTTTTTTTTAAATCGCCATTTGCAATTGAATTGCAATCGCTCTAAAATAAGCTAAACAGGTAGGGTACTCCAAAACACATGTGAAACACTTCATGTTGGCGGGGGAGACGGATTTTCTTTTAAATGAGAATACTCCTCTGTCAAAGCAAAGCTCTGTTTCAGTTCAGCTAAATAATAAATAGATAATTATCACTCAGACAAAAAAGTCTGATTTAACCTTAGATAATATTGCGATCCCCGAGCGGTCCCGCAATATTTTTATTCCCTTTGAAAGGCATTCCTTTTCTTTTTTTTTTTTTTTTTCAGGTTAAAACTGAATCGACCGTGGGCGAAGTAAGTAACAGAGTTTTCAATCCGAGAGATCTAACGTTTCCACAGAGATATACAAATTTACAGTCTGAGGGTGAGACTTAATTACTGGAGGGGAGGGGGGGACACACGGGGACCGAGAGTCACGCGTCTTTCCTCTCGTGGAAATCACCACCCGCGCCTGTCAGCGTCCCGCAGCAGCGGACGGCAAGGAACCCACGCGGGACAGGGCGCGGAGGGGGACGGGCAGCACCCCGCACCGCCGACTCTTTCTTTGCGTGGTTCCTGCTCCCGCTCGCCCACGAGGGGCTACGAACCACGCACACAGCGGCCCCCTCCTTTACCGGGGCCGGGGCCGCACCCCGCCCTGCCCTGCCCTGCCCGGCCCGGGCCTCTCTCCCCCCCCCTCCCCGCTCTTTTCCGCGGCGGCGGCGGCGGCGCTGCAGCGGGACTTTTCCGAGTTCATTACCGCGCGGGGCGTGGGGAGCGGAGGGAGGGGAAAGCCCGCGGCCGAAGAAAGAGCAGCGCGGCGAGGAGGAGCCGGCGGAGGGACGGAGGTCCCCGTGTCTGTCCCGAATAAGCACTTTTGGGGGCAGGGCGGGTCGGTTACTTTTTTTTTCTTCTTTTTTTTTTTTCTTTTTCTTTTTCCTCTTCTTGTTCAGCTCGGCTATCTGCAAAGACCGCATGCAACACACACAAGCTCTACGCGGGGCGGCGGGCGGGGACGCGCCCCTCGGCGGGCGAGGCGCAACAGGTCGGCGGCGGCCCCGGCGCTCCCCGCCGCCGCCTGCCCCGGCCCCGGCCGCCCCCGCGGCCCCGGCGGCGGCTCGCCCCCTCCCCGGCCGTAGGTACGCGCCGGCACCCATCCAGGCGGGCGCCGGGGCTCTGCGCGGGAGCCCTCCGGCCGCGGGTCATAGGGCCGCGGCGTAGGCTGCGGGGTAAGGGTCCAGCTGGGGCTTGCCCATGCCCGGCAGGAGGATGTAGGCCAGCGGCGGCTGCAGCCCCGGGCCGGGCCAGGCGCTGCAGTTGCAGGGGATCATGTAGCCCGGGTTACCGGGCGACGGGTGCGAGTGCGTGTGCCCCCCGGCGGCGGCCGCGGCGGCCGCGGCGGCGGCGGCGGCCCCGTGGAAGGCGCCCGCCCCGCCGGCGCCGGGGTAGCCCAGCGAGGAGGCGTAGGGCAGCCCCGAGCCCGAGGAAGAGGAGGAGGAGGAGATCTCGGCCATTTTGGAGCCCAGGTCCAGCAGGGAGTAGGGGCTGCTGGCGGCGGCGGCGGCGGCGGCGGCGGCAGCGGCGGCGGCCGACTGGGGGAAGAAGACGCGGGCGGCGGCGGCGGCAGCGGCGGCCGCCGCCTTCTCGGGGTTGGCCAGCAGCGACTCGGGCACCAGCCCGCCGGCCGCGCCGCCGTGCAGCCCGCCCGCCTTCAGCCCGTGCGGGTGCTCGTGGTCCGCCACGCCGCCCAGCCCGTAGGGCACGGGGAAGGCGAACTTGTCCTTCTTGAGCAGCGTCTTGGGCTTCCGCCGGGGCCGGTACTTGTAGTCGGGGTGCTCCTTCATGTGCATGGCCCGCAGCCGCTTGGCCTCGTCGATGAACGGCCGCTTCTCCGACTCGGTCAGCAGCTTCCACTCGGCGCCCAGGCGCTTGCTGATCTCCGAGTTGTGCATCTTGGGGTTCTCCTGGGCCATCTTCCGCCGCTGCGCCCGCGACCACACCATGAAGGCGTTCATCGGCCTCTTGACGTGATCCACCGGCTTGGACATGGTGTTCCTCCGCCGCCCCGGCGAGCCGCCGCCCGCCCCGCGCTGGCGGCCGCCTCCTCCGGGCGCCTCTCCCGCCGCCGCCTCCTCCTCCTCCTCGCCCGCGCCGCGCTCCGCTCCTCCAAAAGCAATCTCGGCGGGTGCCCCGGCGCGGCGGCCCCGGCTCCGGCGGGTGCGGGGCGGCGGCCCCCGGCGGCCCCGCTCCGGGCGCGGGGCGCTACCGAGCGGCGGCGCCTCCCCGTCAGGGCGCTGCGGCGGGCGGGACGGGCGCCGCTCCCCGCCTGGGCCGCGGAACCTCTCTCCGCGCCGCCGACCTCCGGGCCAGGGCTCTTCCTCGGGGCTCCCCGCGGACGGCAGCGGCCGGAGTCCAGGCGGGACCGCGGACAAGTCTCGACGGCGAGGGCGGGAGCCGGCGGCAGGCGAGCGGCGCCGGGCGGGAGAGTCCTCGCTTCGCTGCGGGCACGATGCTCCTCGGCGGTCTCCGGTGCGGCGGCGAGCCCCGGACGGGGCGGCGGTCAGAGCCCGCCCGCAGCCATCGCCGCCCGCGGAGCTCGGGGGGCAGCCCGCCGCGGCGCGGTGCGGGGCCGGGCGGGACGGGGTCCGGGGCGGCTCAGGCGCTGCGGGGAGGCCCCGGGGGCGCGGGCCGCCCCGCTCACAGCCGCCCCGCTCCGCCCGCGGGGGCGCGGCGAGCCGCCCGCTCCTCGCACATACTCGCCGGCCGCCGGTCGCAAGCGGCCGCCGGGCGCCGCGGCCTCCTGGTTCCCGCCGCCGGACAAACTTCGGCAAGTTTCGGGCGGGCTGCGGGGCACTCCGCCTGCCGCGCGGCTCCCCCTTCTCCGGCAGCCGCCAGGTCTCTCTGGGTTTTCTTGGCCGCCGACTCGGAGGGGCGGCGAGGCGGGCGGGAGCGGCGGGGGGCGGAGGGAGGAGGAGGAGGAGGAGGAGGCGGCGGCGGCCGCGGAGCAGGAGCAGGAGGAGGAGGAGGAGGAGGAGGGGGTTCCTAATTAAAATGCTCGGCGGTCCGCGCCCGGCGGGCAGCCGACCCGGTTATAAAGTCCGCGGTGGGGTTTGCAGCCGGCGCAGTCGCCCCCTCCTCTCGCCCCGTCGGCGCGGCGGCAGGTAACGCGCGCGCTCTGCATGCCTCCGCGCCGCGCGCCGCCCTATATGTTTGCATGCAGCCTGCCCGCGCCGCGCGCCGCGGGCAGGGCGGGCAAGGCGGGGGCGGGGCCGCCGCGCCGGGAGGGGCGGGGTCGCCGCTTTCCCCGCCCCTTCGCGTCCCGGCAGGTCGGGAGGGGCGGGGCCCGGGCGCAGCGCCTGCGCGCCGCGCCCCGCCCGCCGCCCGTGCCCGCCGCCGGTGCCCGGCGCTGCCCGGGACCGTGGAGTGTGTGGGGGGGTTGCGCTCGCCCGGTGCCAGCGGAGTGGTTTTGGGGTTCTCCCCGCGGAGGGCCGGTGCAGCGGTCGGGCCGCCCGGCCGAGGGGCAGAGCCCGCCGCCTCGGAGAGCGTCCCCACGCCCCCGGCGCGGGCAGCAGCGCGCATCCCGTGGCGCCCCCAGAAAATCCACGCGTGTTTTCTTGGCCGCTCGGTACGCCGCCTCGCACTCCCCGCAGGCCGAGCTGTCCGGCTGTGTCCCTCACCGGCTGCCTGTCAGTCAGGGTGAACTGGCTCGCCTTGTTTGTACTTCGGCGGGTCGGTTTTGACTTACCCCTGTGGTATGTGGAAGTGCCGACTCCAATACGCCATTAACTCCTTCCCGTGCTGGCAGCGGGCTGGGCTCTGCCCGGGACGGCTCCGCCGCCCTCCGGCTCTTAAGGAAAAGCCGGAGCCGGGCTTCCCGGCGGCGATGCACGAGTGGGGTGGCAGCCCCCCCCCCCGGGAGCGCCACCGAGGTCCCCGCCGGCCCCGCTACAGAGGCCGGGGGGCGGCGGGGACGTCGCCGGGGGGGGGGGGGCTTGTCCGGCCGCCACAGGGACTTGGTTGCCACGCCGCCCGCCGTCGCCTCGCCCGGGCTCCTCTCCCCGGAGCCCGCTCCATCCTCCGGCCGGCCCCGGGCGCCGGGCGGCGGCCTCCCCGCTCCGGCCGCCGGGCTTCGCGCCTTCCTTACCGCCGCAACGCACCTCTGCCCGCCGCAGACAGCCCGACCCGCCGAACCTCCCGGGATGTCGGGACGTTTGGAAAGAAACCTAAACCGGCGACCCACCGGCGGGTGCTCTCCGGCCCCCTCCCCGCCTGTGTGCCCGCCCGGTCCCACGGCAGCCTGTCCCGGCCGGGGTGCTCTGTAAAATACCGAGCAGCTCCTCTACAAACCGCACCTTCTCCCGCTTCGTGTTTTACGACCCATTTACTACTACTTAAACGTAATTCTCTCCATCTCCAAAGCCGCCCTGCCGACGTTTGACCTCCTACAATCCATTTAGCCGTGAAAAAAAAAGTTCCCATCGGTTGTCAGAAGCGGGGAGATTAAGATATCTACCGGCGTCGGCTGGCGTTTAGGCTCAGCGGGGAAATGGTATTTCTCGAAGTGGGAGCCCTACCAAGAGGGGCTCAACCCGGCGCAGGTACCTCTGCCCGGGGGTCGGGTTATCAACCCACCGGCCAGCGATTGCCCGCTCTGAGGGTCGAGCTGCCGGTATTTTCAACTGCGTAAAATCCTCTCGTTTGATCGGGTGAACGATTTCCTATTTCGCTCGTTCAAATGTTAAGGTTATTGTGTTTGACTTCTAAGAGGCGAGGACTAATCCCCTGGCTCTCTCCGCACAGATCAGATTCCGGCGTGAGCGGCTTCCCCCCGCGTCGTGGGTGCCAGCGGGAAAGCGCCCGGACTAATGCAGTGCAGGGGAAGGCGAGAGCCCGGTTTGTACGTCCCCAGCCGCCGCCATAAGCAGGGTGAGAACCAGTAACATCTACTAGAGGGTGCTCGGGGGGTGGGGTGGGGGGGGGAAGAAGCAGCGGCGACTCTCTGTTGCCACCACCAAGGCACCCCCGGCTCCCCGCTCCCGCCAACGCCCCCGTAGCGCGGGGAGCAGCGCGGGGAGTGAGGGCTCGGCCCCCGAGTGGGCTCGGCTCCAGCGAGGCTCTTTCTCCGCTCTTCACGCCAGCCACGCTCCTTCCAGCCCGTCCCCGCTCCCCTTACTTGTGCCCTGCACCCCTCGATGCGAGAGCAGGGCGCGGTGTAGAGGGGACGGCGACGGCCCGGTGTCGCGACAGAGCCGCGTGAAGCACTCTGGGGACGCGCTCAAGGCAGGCACATGGGTAAACCCCCCGGCTGGCAGTTCCTGCACGGGTGAATACCCCCAACCACGAACTTTCCGGCCCGTGGGCCAGTCCGTGGGTACCGCCGCGCCAAGGCTGCTGCTGCTGCCGCTGCTGCTTGAACCCGCCGGGCTGCAGCTGTGGATCCGCACGCACGCGAATGGCGAAGCAAGGTGCGGGCAGACCGGGCAGCTGTTCCACACAAACTGCGTGGGGAAGGGCTCTAAGCCACGGCCACGGGTGTCGGCACAGGCTCCGGGGGGGATTCCAGGGCGAGTGGTCACCATTTGCCCTGCAGTTCTCCGAGGACAGCAGAACCGCCAACCCGCAGGTCCCCACAGGGGACGTGCAGGTGAACCGATCTTAAAAAGAAGCACTTGCGTAACTTCCAGCAGAGAAGATGCCTCAACTCATGGATTGCTGTCTTCCAAAAATGTCGCCATTTGCAAACCCATGACTGCAAACCCATTTGCAAACCCAAACTGCGCATGTTTCCGATTACGTTCAGTCCTCCAAATAGTGAAAACGGTCACAGAATTTATCGGTCATAAATTAACGTACACGAATCATTCACGGGCTGTAATCTATAAATGGCTCAATACTGGCTCAAGTGTATTTTTCTAGTTGCAAATGAAATACTATATTCGAAGGTCTCGTTTCCAAAGTGCTTCCCCCGCCTCACGCCTGCGGTAACCACTGGCTACCAAACCACACACACAGGGTTATTTCAGCGATGCCTGTAGCTAAAGGAGGTCTGCCTTTCTCTAGGAATCCGCTTTCAGGAGGTTTGCACGAAGTGATGGAAACTCTTATCAGTTCCGCTTGGAGCAAGGTTGGGCTCGGGTTAGGAGCCACCGGAGGGTCCCAGGTTTCCCCCCCCCCCCTCCGGTCTGAGGCAGCCACGGCGGGGGGGGAGGAGGCTGTTCTCGCCGCGGGGAGATCCGCGGTGCGGCGCGGAGCGGCTGCCTGCACAGCGCACACGCACAGAGCCTCTCGGAGAGCCTTCAAATCCCCAAACACAGAAAGTGAAGGCTTTATCGGAGTTTAGTTACTTATCTGGATTTTTGTAAAGCCACCACTGTGATCTCCGCATAGTTGTGCGAGTGTGTTAATTGTTCTGATAACGTGTTGTTATCGATACAATAACAATACAATCGTGTATAATGTGATTTACTTGCCTTTGACCTGTCAGTTCCTGACGCATGCAAATTCAAGGGCGCAATCTTTCCTCCTGCTATGGGGGAAAAAAAAACCCAAAACCGAGCGGATGCATTATCACACGGAGGCTAAGCACGGATTTCCAGAATGCGGTGCTGTATTCCACCAAGCGAGATCAAAGTGCTTTTAAAAATACTAAAGAGCGGTTTAGACTATCTTCTCCATACCCGTGTGTTAATTCTGGTTAAGGCTGCTTACATCTGCTGTAAGCAATTACGACCCTGTTTCATAACTCCAAATACTGTCCGGTTCCTCGTATTCTGACCAAACCGCGCCTCGTCTCTGGGGCACGCAGCTTTAAGATGCTGCTCGTATTTTTAAAGCCGAGTTTAAAGTGAGTTTCGAGGAAGCAAGCTCCTTTCCTCCTTTTTTTTTTTTTTTTTTTTTTTAGCCTAATAATCAGGTGGCGAGTCAAAGAGATGAAAAGTAGGCGAAGAATAGTGGTTAGCCCGATAGCGATCTCCGCCTCACCATGCCTCCCGCCCGAAAAGCTGACTCAGGGGCTCAGCGGACCCATCGCTCCCCTCTATCTGCAGAGCCCCATGGCGTTTTCACGGCTTGCTTTGTGCACTGAAGCGTTGCCGTACGCTAACTTTGGAAGCTGACGTTTTCCTTTGCGTAGGGTATCCAGCCACCGATTCCACACCGCTTTCAGCTGTCCAAAGTTGCCGGGCACGCTGGTATCTGAAACACACCCGCAGGCTAACTTTTCTGCTGGCGTGGAGTTCGGCAGATTTGTGAGCGCTCCTAAGTCTTTTCCCTCTTGCAAAGTGGAGTGCACCTGTAGCGAGAGAGGGGGTTTTACCCCGTGAGCTCTTCGTTGTGCATAATACGCTAAATTCATTTGCTTTTACCGCGTGCTTCCAAAAATTATTATTATTTTTCAATAACATTCACTTATTATTAGAGCAGCTGGTAGCCCAAGCTCTAGTGAAGTGCCTGGCAAAGGATTCTATCATAAAACACTGGTTTCTAAGTTTATAGTTTCTAATTTGGCTGTGAAAGTGTGATTCTGGATGGAACTTGGCACTCAAACGCTCAGCTGGAGAGTAAACTTTTTATAATAAAAACATTGGTTTATTGGGTTTGCTCTTTTCAGTTAAAAGAGAACTAACAAAGTTTTTACTAGTTTGGGAAGCATAGAGAAGTCCTGTACTTTTCTGAAAATTAAATGTTATGATTTCGGTAAGGGTAGAATATGTTCTACCCTTTTTTTGTGATTTAATGTGCTATTATTTTAAAAGCAAACCCCGATCTTTGCCTCTGTGCTTTAGGACACGGGGGTTGCTCTTGCAGGAACACCAGACCTAGGTCTCACACAACCGTCAGCGGCAGTTTTGAGGAGAGGGTGGTGACGGGGTCCTTACTGCTTTTAGCCATAAAGAAAAGTTTAAAATGCAGCCTATTCTGATTTGCTAAGAGACTAGATAAAACTTAGCTAATCTGCACGCACTCCATTTGTAATCCAAGCTATTGTCTTGTACTTTAATAGCTCATTTTTTTGCTGCTTTTTACACCTGTTAGCCTTGCAGTGGTTATACAGCCTGGGAAGAGCGATCAGAACAGCAGACAAGGAAGTCTTAGGAAAAAAAAGGAGTTGGGCGGTTACATGCTAGTCCCTGACTGCTAGCTGACCAGTCCCTGTCTGGGGATGTGAAGGCGAGAATTAGGCTTGCTGCAGAGTTCCTGGGCAGGTTTGGATGTTCCAGAAAGGGCAGCTAAATGCCTTTTGAGCACAAGGAGCTACTACTTAAAGCTCATCAAGTGATGCAGATGTGTAAGCTTCCCCTCCCTTGCGTGATGAAATCAGAGCTGGCGTGGATGGAGACTGCTGGCTGTCCAGGGTCCATGTTCTCCTGTTTGAGCAATCACCTATAGCTTTTCTTCAAAGGAGCTGAGCAGTGCCCATGGTTCCTTTTTCTGAAGAAAAGGACCTTAACGTTGCAGTGTTGCTGCATTGTATGGACCATATAGTGTGGTTTTATAGTTCACTGTTAGGAAAGGTGAGCCTTGCTTTTTGGTGTCTTCTACTACAGGCTTCTTCCCATTCACAAGCTCTTAAAATGTCGCCAGTCCCTGGACAAAGGTCAGGAATCCTTAACTGATGTCCCCACATTGTAAGCTGCTCTCGCTCGCCTACCGTCTGACTCATTCCTTCACCTTTTCTGTTGTCCAGTGGACAGCCAAAGAGTGAGGGCTGAGTGCCCTCTAATCTGGTGGGTAGGAGACTGTTCTACAAAGGGAGCCTCACTGTGGAAAAGTAAATTAGGTCAGATGTTCTTGGAGGAGATCATGAAGCTTTTTAACCAGGAAATCTTTTCAGAGGGCGAGAGATCTCTGAAGATTTTTACATTTAAATTCAATTGAAATTTTACACTGACAACGATCATGTTGTTTCACTTCTTAGGGCTATCCAGTAGGCATAGAGGATTTTTTCCTGGAATAAATACATTTTAATGACTAGTCTAGTTTTGTTCAAGGATGATTCATAACCATAAACCACACAAGGTTGTTTTGCTAGTCATAGGTGCTAGGCACATCCCAAAAAATCCATGCAATTTCGAAGACAAGGTCTTCGATTTCAGTGGATAAGGTTGTGGTTTGGAAACCTTTGGCAGGCACTTCAGGATTTGTAAGTGCACACAAGGAGGCTAACAAGAAGATCAAAGTTAAATGTTTGGGTCATTCCTCTCGGAAGAAAAGCTAAGCATAAGTCTTTGCTGTTTGCCTTCTGATTATAATGACTTTTTAATTGACTACAAACAAATAGGGAATGGAGGCCTGTAATGGAAAGAATTTATGTCTCCTTCTGGACATAAATTCATGGCCTTTACTTCTTTATGGACAGTGTCTTGTTTGTTTGTAAGAATGGCCAATTTCTGGGTTCTCTTTGGTTAGGGGGAATCAAAATCTCTGTTCTTTAATTCCAAGGCACTCAGGAAAGTTCAAAGCTAATGGTCACGAGTCAGTTCTAGTGATCAGATGAGTTAAACACAGAGGGTGCCTACACCTACACCCCACACCTACATTCGTACTTGCACCTGCTTTTTAGCTCAGATCAACAGTGCCACAGCTTTTCAAGCAAGTCTCTTCATTGTGCTCACTCACCATGCTTTGGTTTCCATTGAGGAGCAGTTTCAGATGAGACTAAACTGGAAGATACTCTTCAACTTGTCCGTGGGAGTGTGGTCTGAGAAGAGTCTAGCTCAACCTAGACCAGCTAGACCCCGATAGCATAAAATGGATGTTAGTGTTCTTGCTTCAGACAGCTGACAATTCCACTTTTTGCATCCACTTATTTTAAGTGCTTCGGGATGAGCTTTTCTGCCCGAGAGTAGAAAAGGCACTTCTGCCTCTGCATGAGTGTTCTGCTGGAAAGGAGTCCCTCCACTTTGTGGGTGCTCTGTGAGTATGGTCATAGGTAGTCAAAAACCAAGGACCGGGGAGTTCATGGTTGCTTGGCCCCCATCCTTACCACAGCTTTTGGGATTCTGCTAGGCCTTGCATCATCCTCACAATAGACTTCTCGCTGTCCACAGTAGGATATATGATGGCTTCCCTTGGCGCAGACATTGAGCGGAAGCTATTCACATTTTCTGAAGTCGGTTGAATAGTTAAATCTTACTGTGATAAACATTGGCTAGATTTTTTCTTTTCCTCACTTAAGTGTATAGTTTCAATAACAATAATTGCTAGACAATTTTTTTTTTCATATCCAAAGTTAGATTTTCTCTCTTTTCAAAAAGTAATCTATTATTTTGAATAACTTGTTTCTATGAGGGCTTGACAGGTGTGTATAGTCATCTCATAATAAGCAAACAGACTAATAATAATAGCTATGAAACACTGAGATCTTTTGCTTCTTCAGCATCATAAAGGCTTCTGATGGAGTATTTTGTCCAGTACTGGACTTCAAGAAAGATGTGGAGACATTGGACAGAATGCAGCAAGACTGATCAGAAGTCTGAAAAATGTGATTGACAAGAAAAGATTGAAAGCAGTGTTGTTACTTAATCTGGAGAGGAGAAGACTTAGGAGACAAACCGCTCTTTAAGGGTATGAAAGGGGGGGGACGAGGGGATTAAATTGTGTTTGTGGGGATAGACAAGAGGTAATGAGCTTAAGATGTAAATTCAAGTTAAATGCTGGAAAAAACAAGCTGCAAATAGTGAGGATAGATATGCAGAGAATGGGAACGCTGTGGGAACACTGCGGGATGTTAAGAACAGGTGAGACTAATTGGGCAAGAGTGACAAAGCCCTAGAACAGGAGTTTTCTTCTGCCTGGTTTTGTATGGGTCTATGACATGGGAGGAATCAACTTTAACTTAGTTCCTCATGTGATCCTTTTTGCTCTTCAGAGCCCAGACGTCCTGCCGGTTCACAGCCCGCGTCTTCGCTGTTCCCATGCGTGTGACCCACACCACTGCCGCCCCCCTGCCCCATTGCCGAAATGCCAATGTATGAGCATGCCTTCCATTGACATGCTGGAGAAATTTTCTTTTTTTTCTGTCTGGTTTAGTTGGCAGTCGCCTCCTACTTCTTAGCACAATTTTATCACTGTCTGTGAGAAGTCCTGTTCCTGACATGGCTTTGCTATTTTTTTTTCCACTTTATCACCTTTCTATTTTGTTTCAAATCTCTGCTGAAAACACATTTTCTGCATAATTTCTACCTGATTTTCTCTTCCAACTGCATTCCCTAGATCTATAATTATAATATTTAATTTTATAAGTTATTATATTATCATTTATATTAAAAATTCAGTGTAAGTTATTTGGATTGCATTATGCTACACTGCATGAAAAAAGGTAGGGTCATCATTGTTCAATAGCATTGGCAAAAAATTGTCAATGGTGTTCCGAATCAGTGATGAATTTGGCCCTTGGTGTATAAAATTTGTTTAGGGTATCTTTGCCTGTAGAATGCAAGGATGTTTGTAACCTTTTACAGACGTTTTATTTTCTTCCATAATATTCTCCCATGTGAGGATGCTTATTATCAGTGATGTAAAAGATAAAGGCATTTTTCACTAGTGTTTCATATTGAAAATCTGACTTTTATTACTGATTCTATAGAAAGAATAAGAGATTAAGCAATAGATCTCTAAATGAGCAAGGAGTATTGCAGTGCTCTTGGAGACACCTTTTCAGTTCACTGAGAAAAATAAAAGCAAAATTTCCAGAAGGAGTTCTTTTGGTTTTTAGGTCTCTCATCGTCTTTTTCTTACATTTGATCAGATGTTGTTTATAGAGTATGAAGAAGGTCATGCCAAAAGTACTCATTTGCCCAGAAAGTAAATAATTCAGACTTGGACCTTCTAAAAGACCTAAAAAGAATTAAGCACAGATCTTGTAAAGTATGAGGGTGCCTAATTTCCATTGATTTTAATTCCCTCGAGGAGATTCAATGGGATTTTATGCCTTAAATTCCTTGAAAATATCTGCATACTCTGAACGGAATCGTCCCAAAGCACATTTATGCTTTATGATAGAAACAGATTGTTGTATTGTTTCTTGTTCACCCCCTCCAGTTTTTTAATGCTTCAACTGTTTTCCAAGTAGGATGGTTAAACAATGGTTGTAACAAAGACTATATAAAGTTCAGTTGTCTTGGATTTATCTGGGCCTTTACTCCATTTTGCAAACGGAGGCCAGTCCTGCTGGGCTCGGAGTTACCTGAACTAGTTTCCATGAAGTAAGCTAGTGTGTGAACGTGCCCACGTAGCTCCTCAACGATAAGTGCCGATGTGCATGCCTATAGTAAACACAGGATAAAGGAAGGAAAATAACTAGAAATTATCCTTCAGAGGAAAAAAGTAGAAACCACCTCACATGCGCTGCAGGTTAAGAATATGGGATGATAGGCAGTTACAATGCGGTAAATGATGTACTATGAATTTATGGTCTAGCTTACCTCACAGGGACTTGCTCTTGCATATATAGCTTTTGTGTAACAGAAAGCAGCTGGAGATGATGAAAATTTGTGGATCGCCTAGCCATGGTCTTTTGCTGAATTGTCAGGAGTGCCATATCCTTTTTTGCAACACACAGAAAGACGAGAAGCACACCTTAGCCACAAGGTATACTACCTCTGCTTTTCACCCAAAATACTTCTTTTTTTTTAAAGCATGTGTTAAGTGCCCTTCTTTTTGAAAAGTAGTTTAATAAAGTTGTTGAATGCCAGAAAAAATGGAATTAATGAATAATCTTGCCTATTGCTATAATCCTGTAAAAATGCTGCAAGTATACCTATTAGATGTGCTAATACTGCTGTACAGCAAAGCAACAGCAGTACTTGTGTCTGACCAGTGAAACACCATGTACTTTCACTTGCTTCAATTGAAATAGTGGCCTTGTTAAAAACAGCAATAAAGCTGTTATCTTTCAGTGGAGCCATACTTTAAAACGTAGTTCATGGAAACCCAAACACAAGGTATGACCCCAGCCTACTAAAATGAATGGAAATGCTCCTGTTGCTTCATGGAAAATGTGAAACAGGTATCCTTTTCTTCTCCTGGTCATTACATGGCCAGGCAAAGTGTAAAGCACCTTCATACAATCCACATCAGCATTAATGTTGGGATTTTCTGGAATAGGATTATTCCGAGTTTTTTTTCTTCCCAGGTTTTACGTGTGTGATAGGTAGATAGAAAATAAAAAATAGTTTACTTGTTTGCTGTAAAAAACCAGTGATCTGGGACACAGCAAATAACAGAAAGCATGCTTTATTCTCTAAAGACTTCCCTCAAAGCCTGCTGAAACACATGGGCTCTCCCATGCTGCCTCCCAGGTTCATTGGAGGCAGGCAGTAAATTAAATTGGCCAAACCAACTCTTCTGCGACTTCACTGTTGAGTTCCGGTCTTCCTAGGTAAAAGGCCAGTTCACGAAACCACTTTGTTGCCAGTCACCTATCCTCTGCTTATCTCTCTCCCTGTTTAAGGGCGCGACTGGTTATCTTACAGATAAGGAGTCTGTTGAACTTTCAGTTCCTACCATTGCTGGAAAGACTGAAAGTACACAATCCTTTTCCTTCAGAAGAACAGATCCCTTTCTCTTTGCCTGCCGCATGTGTTCGTGCGATCCCTTCAAACACAGCTATGCTTATAGATGTTTTCATTTTCTTAGAGGCAGAGATGAGTTTAACATGAGAGTTTTACCTCAAAGTGTAGATGCAATTAGTTTATTTTGGCTCACAGCACAGATAGTTTAAGACAAAACAATAAATTAAAACCGGCAGGATTCCTTCAGGCACTCTGACGTTTTTCTTCTTTTTTTTTTTTCCTTTTTCTTTTTGTGCTTAACAGGAGGTGGCGGTTGTAACATTTGCAAAATAATAAGTACAATAAGTTGACATTGTGATATGATTACTTATGTAAGTGCTTAGACATACAAATACCTAAACACTAATGTCATTATTGAGAGTCATGGCAGTTATTCCAGCCAAGTTAATAAAAGATCATTACTATAACGATCTACACAGGACTGAACACGATGGGGAATCCGGGATATGGAAAGTCTAACAATACAAAATGCACTGAAACTTTATTCTTAGTGCATTTGTGCGCATGTGATTATTCTAGCAAGAAATCGGAAATAATTCAGTGGGTACTTGATCTGTAGGGGTATTTAGAGATAAAATTATACAAGGAAATTTTGCTTTTCTTCTCTCTGTATTCCCCCCCCCCCCCCCTATTTTCTCTGTTGAGGAAGCTAAGCACAGTTAATTTAAGCATGATTTCTCTGTAGTTTACATGCTCCTGGATCTTAACATAGAGATGTAAATAGCTGGGTGTGAACTTGCCAGGTATTATATTCAGCTGACACAAACAACCCAACCAGATAGTTCTGTGTAGATAACAAACTCATTTCTGCATTGGTCGGGAATCAGGGCTCAGGTGATTGTTGTTCTTTAATGATTATTTATTTAAATTGGTCTAATTCAAATACAGAGTCGGTCCCAGGCTATGGCTGGCTGGACAAACTTCACAGGTTGGACAAAACATTGGGGCAGGAATTTGTCCTCTTTCCCCGTCTCACCTTGCACCCCCCAGCCAGGACTTTTCCATGGCGCTCTGCTATCGTTCCTTCTTTTCATCCAGAGAAAGCCTGCAAAAACAAGCCTTGCTGAGTTATGCAAGGACCAACAAATCTCAATTCTGGCAGGTAGGAGGGGAGGTAAATAACAAAGTGAATTTCAAAGCGGCATCAGTGGGGATGCCTCACTGAATGGGCCTGCCTCCAACCTACCCATAGGATTTTTAGGCAGTATCTTCTCTGGGCTCTTCAGTACAAAAAGAGCAGCTGTCCCTGAGTTAATCAGGAACAATTGCATCCAATGCACCCGCTAAAATGAGTATTTCCTACTGAAGCCTAGAACTGAGTCCAATACTGGTCTGAACATACAAGCACTCCACGCAAGCCCCTCATTGAACTGAACAGCCGCACTCTGCATTGGTGAGGTTTCTGACGGAATGTAGGGACAGCGCACACAAGGCACACTGCAATGCCACCCGATGCCACCGCAAGTGTTTACAACCTCCTTCCAAAAGGAAGATCGGAGTCCAGATATAGCAGCACTGAGATTGAAACTGGAAGCCCATTTTTCAAAAAACCATTGTTGCCAGAAAAGGATCTAATATAGCCCTGAAGGATGCTCATACTATAGTTTGAGGACACACACGTGTTCCCGGAGCCTGCCTTCCAGAACCCATCTCCTCCCTCTCTGCACCAGCCCTGAAAGCTGTGGTCAGATCAGTCAGCTGATCCAGCTAAAAACCAACCATCCCAAAAAGAAAGAAAACACTAGTTTTCACCAGCCACACAAACACCCATTTGATTGCTAACGCTGATGAATGAGAGGCAGGGGAAGGATGAAGGCAAAGAGAAACATGGGACCTTCCGTTTCAGCAGCAGCACAGTCTGAAATCAGCGTAACCCACTCATGAAACCTCATCCTATGTGCCAGTTACTGAAATTCACACAAGGAAGGCACCACATTTACTCTCTTAGAGAGGGTAATGCTGGGCTGGAGTCAAAATTATCATGAAGTTAAATTCTCCTTTGAGATAGAAACACCACCGCCACCAGCTCACAAAGCTGCTCGCTATCCTCAGCAGTCCTGCTGATCACGATTTCACAGCTGCTGCGGTGGGAGGAATTAAGCCTTTCCTTTTTTGCTCTGCAGCCAAAACACAGTATTTCAAAATCAGATGGATTTGGCATAGGTCTGTCTTCACTGGCAGTTTGTTTGTATACTATGTCTACTTATGACAATGAAGTATTGGAGAAAGGTGTTTGAAGCTGGTTTATCAGTGATTATCAATGTGTAAGGCCATTACAGAGCAGCCTGTAACAGGCTTTCTCAGTCAGTGGGACCTGGCCTGGAGCATCAACAAGGCACAAATGGAGCCTGAAGCTTGCCTTTTACCTCTGGAAACGAAGAAGGAGAATCCGTGTACGACTTCTATGTCCATCCCAGCCCTAACCAGAGTTTCTCTCACACAGCAGGCTGGCAGGAAGGTTTCCACTGCAGTAGTATCGCTAGCCAGCAGGGGCAGTGGTGGCACAGGTAAAAGGTCCAAAGAGACTCCTTTCCCTCGCTCCTTGCGCTCTCGCTCTGCTAGCTCACAAGTCTCTGGCGACCGGTTGGTTTTGAGACTAGATATGCAGGAACAGATGGGAGCAAGGGGGGTGAAGCTCTCATTCCTCACCTTCCGCACAAACAGATCTCCAAAGCTCCAGGCTCCTGGTCGCGTTGTAGTCACACCCAAACTCGTGATACTCAGCTTCCCACACCTCTCTCCCCATGAGTTCCTTGGGCTCTTTAAAGTCCTCTGATCCATGAGCACTTCCAAGCTTCTGGCTCCTCCTAACTCTCCTAGACACCTTTCCAGAATTAAATAAGCCCAGCAGAGAGGAACACACTTATCCACAGCATTGAAACCCATTGCAGGAAAATTGCTATAGCTTCATATATCTTAATGATTGAGTGTTTCATTAATAGCCTACGTCTCCGAAGATTGGACCAGATCCCCACTGAGGTGGCAAATTTCTGTGGAGAAATCCCTGGCACCACATTTGTTTATCTTAGTCGACAATTTGTCTCATTGTCTCTAACATCGATGAAACCACAAATAGTGCTCCAAGATCATTTGCCTTGATAAAAATGACAACAAATTTAAGAAGCACAGATATGTAAGCTGCATTACACACTTTATCGGCGGCACCCAAA
Source organism: Aptenodytes patagonicus (assembly GCF_965638725.1). Taxonomy (NCBI): domain Eukaryota; kingdom Metazoa; phylum Chordata; class Aves; order Sphenisciformes; family Spheniscidae; genus Aptenodytes; species Aptenodytes patagonicus. The sequence goes on along the minus strand of NC_134949.1, from coordinate 168,965,372 downwards.
ACCGAACTGGAACCATTAGCTCTCAAGGACAGACTATTAAAATAGGTTCTCCACCTCAACAAGATAAACCTGTCCATAATACATATTTGTGTCCATGAAGAAATCACTTTGATCTTGAATGCAATAAATTAGGAAAAAAACATAAATTGCTATGTGTTCATACAGGACATTAAGATAGCGTAAGTAAAGATAGAAAGTTGAGGTTTCTAAAACTCGCACACAAGTGCTCCTGTTTTGAAGCGAAATGACTTGATTTCACTGCTGCTTAATCCTTCAACTTCAATGCGAAACTCTACAGGAGTTTCTTCTAGAAAAGGAATGAGGGCATCCATATGAGGGTTCAATGCAAAGTAATTTATGTGCATTAATCTTACAGCCTCAGATCATTCAAGACATTTTTCTCAACTGTCCCCAGTTATACAAAGCACACGTATTTATTCTTGATTAAAGTTATAGCTCTCCTTCCTAGCTCTTTCAGGTGTGGCTCAACACATTAATTGTCCCAGTGTCTGTTTCTTGCACCAGCCATGGAGCAATGGCCAGTGGCTGAGGTAGAGCACTCGATCAGCAGCTCCAGAGAGATGGAGCGCACCGTCAAGTGACATTTCTATCAATGATGTCCAAAGCAGTTTGCAGACGATGGTCTTTATTTATGTTGAATGATGTTTAGCTCTTCAAACTAATTGTCATATACTATGTCAATTATGTAAAAATACTCGTTCTACATCTCTGACGGCACTCATTTGTCTCTCACATCTTAAACTATACCCTATCCTGAGTTACATTCCTTGTGTTGTGGGTTGGGTGAAATGTCATTGAAGCTATGGGCGTAACCACTACCTTCTTTTAACGCAGCTGTAAGAAACAGTTAAGCTGCTTTATGAAATAATAGCGACCTCCGCCCCAAACAAAAGCATACGTTACTGTTCAAAACCACAGCACATACATAGGCTGCGCAGGCTGAATGGTGTAGGAGAGGGGTTTGGCTGACTATTGTTTTTAATGGAGCAGGATGTGTATGCATGTCTCTGTGTGTGTGTGTGTGTGTGTGTGTGTGGAAGAGGGAAAGAAAAGCCCCACAAGAATAAATACAGAGAAATGAGGTAGAGCCTAAACAAAATACTGAGACTGTGGCCATCAGAAAAAGCCTAGAAAGGAAGTCTTCGAGCCGAATACTTGAATCTTCCTGTGCTCAGGGAGCTGGGACTTCATAAAGTCTTTGTAAATAAATAGGTTTTATCAGAGAGATCTGATTCCATTTGAAATTTCTCTTTCTAAAGGAAAAAAACTCACAAGACCCTGAACTTCAATCAAGTGTTCAGGTCAAAAGGTACGAGACAAATCCCTACTGACCTGAAATCAGGAGAGTTGCACAAGATGTAAGCCAGGCTGGAATTTGCCTCCCATGTTCAATATTCATTTCTCCCCGCCTCTAACATGAACACATAAACATACGGAGAAAAAAAGGATAAGGAGGGGGGAGAAAGGGGGAATGGAAAGAGAGTGTATAAACCTTATCATTTCTCATATATGCCCAGTAAAAACATATAATTTAATAATGCCTATTTCTTGACATAGTCATTAGATTTTTTCGCTTTTTTATTAAAATGAAGTAACAGTGATAAACAATAATTGAAGGTTTTTGATTTGACATAGGTTATACACTTCTGGCTATATGGATTCTTGTGCTGTTCATAAGCCAGTTTAGCTTTGCACTTGTGCTGCAGAAGGATTGAATTATAGCTTTGCAGTAGATTAGATTTCTTTGTGTTATTCTGTTTATATATATCTGGTTGGTCTAGTATGCATTTTCTTCGTACTATCTTATAAACTGATTGGGACATATCTCCTTTTCTATTGTGTACGTAAGTGCCCACCACAGTATGGATTTAAAAGCAATATTAAATACCCAATATCCCAGGCTCAGAAAATCCTTGGTGCTCTGTTGCTGCATTGTAATTCTGCCTACAGTTCTACCTACCTACATTCAGCTTATACAGAAAATGCAATTAAAGACATGGACTGTTGAGAAATGGGAATTATTTTCCACGAATCATAATGACTCAACTTTGCCCATTTCTGGTGCCATATGACATACTTGAGCTTTGCTGAGGAGAGCTTTTGATGACGCTCTTGTGTTCTTAATACAATATGCTGTGTAATATCTAAGTATGTTCTCAGCTCAGTTGGCATCTTTGTTTGCTTTGGGGCTCTGTGCCTTTGTGTCCTAAAATTATAGATGTATAATCCTTGCATTTGCTCTGTGACTTGAAACAACTAACATGCTATTATTTTCTGTGAGAGACCTAATAGTGAGGGAAAATATTGAGTATTTTACTAAGCAATAAAATGTTCTTCAAGTGATAATGCATCTTAGCATAAAGCAGATTCTAATACCGTTTTTTTCTTACACTGTATTTGTTGAATTTGGTGTTCTTGAAAGTAGGACTCACGAAATGGACTAAATCCAAGTACAGTGTGGGCAGGTGCTGTGCAAGCTTTCCCTCCCACCTTCTCCCAGTCCCCCTTCATCTCACTTTGTTGCTGTTTTTACCCTGTATCTCCTTACGGCAGAAATGTGGTGTCTTTATTGTGTGGACAGACATTCGCTGAGTTCTGAGATGGGACCTCCACATTTTTTTCCCTGTGCAGGATCTGAACTGGGGTTTTTATGGGTGAGAAGCCGGTGCTCTGATACAGCTTCCCACCCCGTGTGAACAGAGGGTGAAGAAGTAAAGCATCAGACCTTGTTGCCTCTTCCACTCTCCTCTGCACCCAGAAAACATACATAGTACACAGTGAAAGCCCATTTCTAAAGAATCTGGCAAAAGACATTTGTTTAATAGCGATAGCGTTCAAACAAAGGCTTAACAGGAATATAGCTGATATTCTTAGGCTATTTTGGGGTCCTTAGTTAAAAGAGGATGGCCTTTTAAGTCATCTAACCATAAATTAAATACGAATCCCATGATCTCTGAATTAATTTGCCCTAACTGTGTTCCTCCAAATAGCCTTTAAAACTAATTTTGCACGTTTTATATGTATTTATATATTAACAATAAAAATGTAAATGAAAGAATCAAAACCTGATCGCTTTACCTCATAATACTTCACTTGAAGCATACAGGCAGAGAGTAAACACTGGGGAAAAAAAAAGTATTAGTAGCTCTAGGAAGCATAGAGTGTTTAATATCCAGATTAAATATTGGTGGAGCTTGAGCTCCTTTTCTGTCAGTCTATCACCTGCTGTTGTAAAAGACTCCTGTCACATATCTCCTGACCAATTATGTCTGCAGTAGCTTGGGAAGAATCCTCTATCCGGCTGCTCACGGTGCTGTGGGCTATGAACAGGAGACTGCCCTGAATTATTCTCAGGGTAAACCCTTTATGGGTTTTAGAAACAATTAACTTATCTATTTTCTACTAGTCCGAAGGCTTTATGGGTAGCACAAATGTAAATTTATTTTAACCTCAAATCCAATGTATAATTTTTGTGGAACTGGAAGTAGGGAACCAGTGTGATTGGAAGATACATTTCAATTAATTCTTCCTCCGATGCTTTATCTCCTCGGCATCAGAACCTTTTATAGTGTTAAAATTAACAATTATGCAGCTGATGGCTGGCTGAAACCACAAGGGGATCTGGAAAGGGCCTCAGATAACACAACATGTATAAATCATTCAGGAGAACAATTCATGAAAGAAAAGTTATCTGTGTTTTGGATGACATTGGAAGAACTAAATAGGAGTCAATTTGAGGAAGGGACATTTTGCTCCATTGTCCAGCCTGGATTTTTTTTTTTTTTTTTTTTTATTGTGTTGTAATATACATTTTCAAAATTAATTAACCATTAACAGCAAGATAAATGTTTCTTCTTGTGTTAGGGAAATGCTGGCCTCGGTGGTGAAAGATTATTTCACATGAGCAGCACTCTTCAAGAAAGCTGTTGCCAGATAAGGTGGCGACTGTACTTTGAAGAGGAACAATGAGAAGTGACAGACAAGCCCGTGTTTACCAAACTGAACAGAGGACTCGCAGGTTTCCACTCACTGCTCGGTTACCTAAGCTCAGGGAATCAAGGCTGGAGTGCTGTTTCATCAACCTGGATCAGTAACAAAGTGGTAACTACTTCAGAATATAATAACATGCCGTGAAATCTTACTCCAGGTGGTAATGAATAACAGTTTTTTAATTTCATTTTTATGAAATGTTTAAAAAATACGTTGTTGGAACTGCTCTTGTGTTTATGCATTTGGCAGCTGCAGAGTATTTTTGTCCCTTGCCTTTTTTTCAACATTCAGACTTTTGATTACAGGTCGGGGTGTGAACGCAGCACGACTCGAATGTGAAATCCTTCTACTTCAACCAGGCCAGAAATGTAGAAACAGGAAGATGTTCTTGTTCTGCAACTTAGACAAGATCTAAATTTGGCAGCCGCACTGTACACAGAATGGCAAGGGACTCGTGTGTGTGCAGTGCTCCGAATCACTGTCCCGAAAGAAGCTAACTCTTGGAGCATCCTACCAACCCACCTCGTCCGGAGAAGGCCACTGGAAAGAGGAATCTTTTCCCATTTTTGTCTCTAATGCTGCAGAGCTGGCAGAGTTGGTACCTCGAGTATAGGGTAGGACAAGCCGCCCTCACCACATTCCTTGTGACCTTTGATAAAGTGCTCAATTTTTATTACTTTTATGCTGTGCAAACATACACGATGCTACAGTCCCAAACCCAAACATTTGTAGAGCTGAGGTCTAGGACAATCCTGCTGTCTGCTTACAGCATCGACAGTTTCTTTGTAGATATGAACAGTGCGGATCAGCACTGCCAGGTGAGCGTCTGAACAAGTTCAGCAGGAAAGAGGAATAAGAACAGAACACGTGTGCTTTATATATATAATGGGATTGTTTCTTCATTCTCTCAGAGCTACATCAAGCCATCAAAGCAGCTGGCTTTATGTTAGAGAATAAGATTTTATCAGAATTTGTGACACATGCACGAATGCACATACACACACAAACATGCAGATTGTATTTGCACATGTAAATATGGAATATAAATGCTATATAAAAAGAGCTACTAGATACACTATTTATTTTAACATACATTACTTATATGAAATTGGAAGTGTAAGTTTTCAGTCTGTGCATAATCGGCTGATATTTATCCATTAAAATTTTTTATAGTGCATATGATTTTTATTTTCTCATCTGCAGTTATTTTTACACGTGAGCTCTTTACATCTTCAGATTCCAGCAACAATACTAATTGGACTAGGGTACATAGCAGATTTCTAATTTATATTACACAGAAGTTCATATCCATTAATATATTTTACTAGAACATACAAGCATCTTGCATATTTTTTCCATTCAAATCCAAATCCATCAAATACAAACCTTATGGAACATGGGTGCAGAAAATATTTGGTTCAAATCGCAGGTTTTCATTAACTGACAGAAAAATATTTGCTAATATATGGGGGGAGAATCCTTTGTGTTAATTTTGACATACATGTAGCGACTGCAGGGTATATTTTCTCTTAATGACAGTCGGTGGGTTAGATTAGTCTGGAAGCACTTCAGAAGTAATACAGACCTTTGTTATGTATGTTATCCAGAAGATCTTTAGAGAGGTCTTTGGAGATGTACCTTATCAGTTATACTTAGTAATGATATATTAATAGTGCCCAACAGGGCGCACACACGTACGTGCAACATTTGCCTCCTGATGGCCTGCAAAAGTGTCAGGCTGAGATTCTTTGTTGTGCCAGCGACGAAGGGGAGCAGGGAAGGAAAGGGATAGTTTGGAGAGGGTAAAAATTGCTTCCCAGGTCTGAGTCATGTCCCTTGGCCACCAGATCAAGATGGAACAGCCCAGAGGCTGCTCTGTTTTATACAATTTAGCTCCGGCCCCTGAGGGACCACTGACTGAGCCTAACCAGGGTGAAAGCTCTGGTTCTGTCCAGCTCCATAGGCTACCTGTGCCACAAAGAGAGTGTGGATCGGGGACCAGCTCACCAAGCTTTACCCCAGTGAAAAATTTCTTCTGTGCCTGGGGAAGTTTTTGACTGTCTCTGATTCATTTTGTTCTGTTCAGGATATCTGGCTCCTTTTTTTTCTTGACAAGCTTCAGGAAACTGAGTTTTGAAGGGGCATTTCTTGGTTTTGATTTACATAATTAACTTTCATAAGTGGTGAAATTAGGTTTGCCTTTTTTTTTTTTTTTTTTTGGCTCAGCAGTACTCAGTCCTGGAAAAGTCAACGTAGTCCTTGATCATGTAGAGATAAAGAAGTGTGGTTTGAAAGACAAGGGCACTGGCAGAAGAATTCTTGCTGAGGCATTTAAACCAGCAACACCCCTTCCAGTCCTGCCCTTTTCCTCTGCTAGGAGTTAGCGCTTATGGAGCAGGGATGGCTGAAGCGAACACGCGTCGGCTTCTCACCTTCGGCGGTTTCAAGACTGATGTTTTAACGTAAACTCTAACTGGTAGATGTTCATCCCGCTATGTCAAGCTGAAGTTGAGTTGCTTTCAATGTCCGCTCGGTAGATGGAAACCACAAGCAAACTGCTTGCACCATTGCTAAATACCAGACAAGCCGCCCATCAGAGCCCTAAGGTTTCTTGAAATGCAGTCCTTGCTCTAAGACTGTCCTCTCTTCAGCAGGAAACACCGCTTAGATCTTTCCGTTTAGTTTTCCCACTATAAACTGTGATGATAAAGAATATTCATTTAGTTCTGTAAGGAGTGATTAATAAACACGGGCAAAAATCCAACTGCAACTGCATTTCACCAAAAATGCAGATTTAAGTCAGCTGACATTCTTTACAATATTACAGCTTTTTTCAGCAAATCTTTTTCAATTAAAAAAACTAAACACATTTGTTAAAATGACTGTTTCATTTAGCATTTTCTGAAAAGACGCTTTCAAATCTGTATTTTAATTACATTCTTAATGTAAATAAAACCTGAAAACAGCACCAACCATTTTGTTGTGAGTCAAATTAACTTTTCTCCAGGTTTTTCAGAACTGCCAGTGCAATGAAAAATTAGTTATTCTCCCAGTTCTATTACATTAGTTATTCTCACAGTTCATATTTTAATTTGTGTAACCACCCATATAGTCTGAAACCCTGAAAAACATTGGTGCTTTAAAAGAAGTCTCAGAAAAACTTTACCCTCACATAACCTCAAATAACAAAGACAGGAGAGGCAGAGGAGGTTGGGGGTAGGGAGAGCAAGGACGGGGGGTGATAGGAGGAAAGGGGAGAGTGAAGTAAACCTCTCCTTGTGTAGAGAAATACCTTCACTGGTGCTGAAGTCACAGAGTATTTTCCAGGTAACCCACAGCTTATACACGTGATTAGTTACTGTTAAGCATTTGTAGGGCACTTGGAAAACACAAAATGCTGAGTATTGCTCTTCGGGATAATGGCAGTTGTATGGAGCTCCACCAGGCTGGATGGTTGCTTTGTGTGATAGCACAGAAAGAAAGAGCTCTGTCCTCTACAGTCAAACCAAAGATCCTAGAGCGCAGTGCTGGCTGGCTTGGTGCTCGTGAGCCATATCCCAGGAAGGACTCCAGCACGTAAAATGGGATTCAGGTAGAATTTAGGCTTTAAGTCCAAAATTGCTACTGTGAAAACCTCTGCTAAACTAATGTTCACAACAGGCTCAGGCCAGCCCGGGTACCTCACTGACTCTCCAAGTGCCCAACACTGGGAAAAAAGGTCACACAGGCCCCTTGCAAAATGCAGCGGTAGCTGCTGCTCTGAGTAGACCCCCTTGCTTATAAGTATGTAACTGCTGCTTGTTAGATCTGTTCCTCAAAGCATTGAAGACCGATGGTTGCTCACGTTCCTTTGACTCCCCTGAGGCAGGATCTAGGAGGGTGGGCAAAAAGGGTGGGCAAAAAGGTGGAAGCACCTTGTTGGCAGGGAGCTTTGAGGCTGTGCAGGGAAGAATCCAGGATTCACAGGGCTGGAAAGGGCAAAGAGCTGCACATACCACTATGCAAGTTAGTGGTCAGGACCTGAACTTGGTGCTGATAGGGGGAAAACAGTGATTTTAGTCCTTGCACCTTCCCATGTTGTGTATTTTATCCAACATATTTTTAATGTACAGTACATAAATGGTCATTGATAGGAACAAAAGCCAAGGATCTCCCCCATCAGTACGTCCCTCATAAGGCTCATAACCATGAAGCCACAGAATGATGCTGTATTCGGGGTTTCTCTGCATGAATCTTGTAATGTTCTCAGTGCCGGTTGTTTTCTACACAGGAGAAGGAAGGTGTGAAACTAGCCCACAGTTTTTGCAAACTAACAGAATAAACCGTATCTGTAGCAAGTATCTTTAGAAAGCAGAATACATATCCAGAGCACTCAGAGCAAGGGCTGTTAGTCTTCTTGCTAGTATTCCCACCCACTCCCATGACTCTTGTATTCCTGCTGGGAAGTGGCCCAGCTTTAAAAGGAAGGATTGCATTTAAATAATGTGGGGCACGTTACTCTAAATAGCATTGGAGTCAAACACAGTATACATTGTTGGGTAACTTAACTTTCTGTATGTGTTTTCCTTTTGAATACACTCCACAAAGAGACGGTGAGGTTTAATTTAATAAATCAAAATAATTTATTCCAGTGTTTTCAAACATCTGCCCCAAATCAGGAGCCTCTCAAAGATGCTTCCTAAAAATAGGTTTGATTTTGATAAGTTGGCATTTTCCAACAAAAGCAAGAAAAATCCTGACCATCTCTAATTCCCTGTGAAATGGGGAGAATATTCCCTTTTTTTTACACACGTGTGAGGCTCTGTCCGACCGGATGACGTTGTGGTGGGCACAGACTGCCCCTGTCTCTGCATTGTCACACAGGATTTGCCACACAGCAGTTGGGTCACTAACCTGATGAAGGAAACAGGAAAATGATAGGTGTGTATTAGTTGCACAGTGTTTCAGCTGTAAAATCCCATAAGAAGAAAAAGTGTTTACACAATGTCTTATTAAGGAAAGTAGTGTTATAAATCATCCCATAAAGAGAAGAAAAACTTTCTAATTGCACGCTTTATCTTCAAAAGTGATGAATTTCAGAACGATCTGCATATCAGGTACCTTGTCTGTATTTTAGTGCTAAAAGGCTTCTGTTGACATATATCCAGCTTCTGTTACCTCTCTTTGACACATCACATAGTTATTTTCTTTTTAATCTCTGAAGAGCAGAAATATTGTGAGCTCTTTGCTGGTGCCAGTATGGATAGAAGCCATCCCTAAAGAGACGTATATTGCAATTGGCAAGATATAAATCACATACTGTATAAATATAGAGGTGTTTGTGTGTCAGGATGTTGGCAAGTGCTTTGTGGGAAAAACTACTCTGTTGGATGCTGAAAGCATCTTTCAGATTTGCCATTTACCACTCCTCCTTTCTTGCTGTTTTTGTGCCAATCTTCAAATTGTCATTAGGGGTATATGCGATTGCCTGTCCAGATGTTGTGCAGAAGTGCCCTGAGAGAGAAAGGGGAGCTCTTGCCACGTTCCTAGTGAGAATGACGCTGTTAGGAATTTGTTTCAGGGTTTGTTTGGGTTTTTTTTACAATCACTCTCTTCATTCACTAATGTCAGCACTTGTTTATTTGTACAGGAGCTTTGTTCTCTACCAACACTGTGGCTTGAAACTGCCTTGCTGTCTTTTTGAAGCATAGTAGTCATCCCTTTCCAAACCTCAGCTCCAGATTGCTGCTCCTTGGCCTACTGCTTGTCATTTCCTTTCTCCCTGTTTCTTCAGTTTTTTGCTTTGATGAACTTCCTCCAAGCCAGCTGCAAGTTCACAGGTCTCGTAGTGTGGCTTAGTGCGGCTATTTTGCTTTAAATTCTACGGCACGAGGATTGTTCCTGCTGTGCAATCCACACTGATCCCATGGAAAGCTCCAGACAGCTTAAGCTTCTTCAAGAAACCTTCATCCTCCCTATCTGAGAACGCAGTCGACAGAGGCAGCCAGCAGGCACAGCACTTTGGGCAGCCACTTGTGCAGGAGGGCGTGGGAAATGGGACCAGAAATGGTGCCCTGCAGTCGTGGTCCCCCAGGGCATGGTCCCCAGCACCTGCTGGAGCAGCTACCCCGGCACATCAGAGGCCTCAACGCAGACCGAACTCCCGAGGGAGGACGCAGTTGTCTGGGTCTGGGGCTGCCGGGGTGCCTGGGTCCCCTCGCTGAGGCTGGGGCAGCGGGAGGTGGGCTCCCTCCTTGCCCCCGGGAGTTGGGCACTGGTGGAGGGTCTGCGTCGCCAAGTGAAGGATCTGCAGGAGATCAGCAGCCTGGGCAGCATCAGAGATGAAGAAAGCAAGAAGCTCTCACTCTTTCCGGGAAATCGGCGTGTTCGGGTGCCTCTCTCAAGTGCCTGCACAGCATGGGGAACAAACAGGAGGAATTAGAGGTCTGTGTGCAGTTGCAAGGCTACGACCTCATCAGGGTCACAGAGAGACATGGTGGGATAGCTCACATGACTGGAGTGCTGCAATGGATGGGTATAGGCTCTTTGGGAAGGACAGGGCGAGAAGGCAAGGAGAGGGAGTTGCCCATTATTTGAGAGAGTAGCAGGAGTGCACAGAGCTTTGCCTGGGGATGGATGGTGAGCCAGCTGGGAGCTTGTCAGTCAGGATTAGGTGGCAGATCAAGATGAGTTTCATTGTGGTGGGTGTCTGCTACAGACCACCTGAACAGGAAGAAGAAGTAGCTGAAGTGCCTTCTTCAGACAGCTGGAAGAAGCCTCATATTTCACAGAATGACCAGATGGTTGGGGTTGGAAGGGACGTCTGGAGGTCATCTGGTCCAACCTCCCTGCTCAAGTAGGGCCACCTAGAGATGGTTGCCTTCATAGGGCCTTGTCCTTGAACCACCTCCATATCTGCCATTCAGAGGGACCTTGACAGACTGGAGAAATGGGCTGATGGGAACCTCATGAAGTTCAACAAGGGGAGGTACAAAGTCTTATACCTGGGAAGGAACAGCCCCATGCACCAGGGACAGGCTGGAAGGTTGACCAGCTGGAAAGCAGATTTGCAGAAAAAGACCCGGGGGTCCTGGTGGACACTAAGTGGATCATCAACCAGCAATGTGCCCTTGCGGCAAAGAAGGCCACCAGCATCTTACACAGCATTCTAGCAGGTAAACATCACTAGCAGGTTGAGGGAGGTGATCCTTCCTCTGCTCAGCACTGGTGAGACACATCTGGAATCCTGTGTCCAGTTCTGGGCTCCCCAGTACAAGAGAGACATGGACATACTGGAGAGAGTCCAGCAAAGGGCCACAAGGATGATTAAAGGACTGGAGCATCTCTCCTACGAGGAAAGGCTGAGGGAGCTCAGTCTGTTTAGCTTGGTGAAGAGAAGGCTCAGGGGGATCTTATGAATGTACATAAATACCTGAAGGGAGGGTGGAAAGAGGATGGAGCCAGGCTCTGCTCAGCGGTGCCCAGTGAGAGGACAACAGGCAACGAGCACAAACTGAAACACAGGTAATGCCATTTAAACATAAGAAAAAAACTGCACTGTGAGGGTGGTCAGACACTGGAACAGGTTTCTCAGAGAGGTTGACTCTCCAACCTTGGAGATATTCAAAACCTGACTGAATAGGGTCCTGAGCAACCTGCTGTAAGTGACGCTGCTTGACCAGGAGAGTGGGATTAGACAATCTCTAAAGGTGCCTTCCCTCCTCAGCCATGCTGTGATTTTGTCATACATCTTCTTGCACTTCTTAGTCGTCATTGGAAGAAAGGCTGACCAGATAGAAAGGTAGAAAGATGAAATGGTGCTTTGGTCAAGTTTGTGCCTTTGCAGAAAAGGATTGTGTATATATAATGTAGATTTTATGTACATTATCTGGAGGAATCAACGGGAAATTTGAAATAAATGGAGGAGATACCCTGGGGAAGCAATCTGTCTCATATGTTTCAAGCAAGGGATGCCAGTAGCTTCAATTGAGTAGTTAAATATCCAGACAACATAGATTGTGCTGGCAAATCAATAGCAGTTCCCCATTCATGAAATGAGTTCCTTTTTTTTTTTTTAAAAGGCAGTATTTTATGACTAGATCTTCATTACACGTAGGGTCAATAGACCCAGTTCCTCGGACTCTGGTCACAGGTAACTGGAACCCCCCAGGAGGGGAAGCGAAGGCGTCCAGCCTAAATCTGTGAGCTTTGGGAAGGAAAGGTCTATGGCCATGGCAGGCTGGAGACCAGCTGCCAACCACTGCTGGGATCTGATATCTTGCAGATCCATAGGCAGCACCATAAGGACTAGATCAGCTTGAGGAACAGCTCAAGGATTAGCGAGGATCAGGGAGTTTGTGTGAGGAGGAATCTTGGTGCAAGAGACAGTCTGGCTATATACACTTAAAATAATCATAGTAAATAATAAAACATAAAGACTATTGGAGGGTTTCTCATCTCGTGTAATCTCAGATCAAATTTATGAGAGGATTGATTTATTCTGAATCTACAACATATACAATAATTTACAGTGGTAAAGTATTGAATAAACACTATACTGTCACCTTTTTTATTATTTGTTTTGAACAGTACCAAAATCAGTTAGAATTCCTGAGAATGAATTCTTGCTATTAGTTATCTGACCTGGATATGAATCAGTAACTTAGAGCTGCAAAGCCATGCATGTAATTATACCACTTTCCCCACTTTAACTTTCTTTATTATGATAACTGTAACCAGCCGTGGTATGAAAAACTGCTTCTATACTGCATCTATAGTCTGTTCTAAAATCAGATCTGAAAAATAATGACCTGTGCCATCTCCAGAGAAGAATTACTAATTAAATATATTCCTCTCAATATTTCATCTGTCATCCTCAAAAAGACAATAATTTCAACTCTTACATATATTTTTCCACATTATTTGAAGTTCATTATCTATTCCTTAAGAATAAAAGTACAGTACTATCTTGCAGAACGAAGTTGTCATGACAAAAATTGATATCAATCTAAATTACCTATGCAACAAAATGATAGAAACCAACACCTTTACAAGAGACGAAATAGGATACAGTAAGAAAGCAGTCCATTTCCATTACAAACAAAAGCTCTGTTAATAAGCTGCTGGCATCATAATGTCATTTGATATAACCATTTTAGGGTTAATGGTGGTTTGCTATCATGGAGGATTTTGCAAATGTTAAAGTTATCAGTGTCCCCATATACGCCTTAGCTCAGCAAAGCAGTTAAGCATGTGCTTAAGTCTCATTCTGTAATCTCTTTCTCTAACCATAGACCCTGCTTCATTGACTTCTGCACTTTTTATAGCTTGCTGAGGGAAATTCATGCTACCTGTTTGGCAACATAACAGTAGCATGACAGACTAGTGCATGCCTGCACCTTATTTAGGATTTTATTAGAGAATACATCTGGAAATGGAAGGAAAATGTAATAACAGAGATCATCACTTCATTCTTTTCATTTCACTTAATGTAAAAACTTTTAACTCACAAACGGTGTATTGCTAATTACAGTGTCTATTGAGATATTGATACTAATTCTTCAGTTACATTCATTATTATTTATTTTTAATTTATCAACCCTGCAGAATGTAGAAAGCTACATATGAACCCTGATCTAAAACCCTTCTGGTCTGAAAGGCAGGCGCAGGAAAAGGTGGATGAGCTAAGAAGGGGGTAAACAGAGTGAACAAGAAGAAAACACGCTAGTTTGGTGAGGACAGTTGTTTTGGGTTTCCCCCCTGTTTTAGTGTGTATTAACCAGCCCAGAGGCTGTACATTTTTGCACGTTTGTACCTTTTGTACATTGATGTCAGCCATTTTTGTATGTCAACTGTGTGCAAGCAGGTAAAGCAAGCACTTTTTTCTTACAGAAAAGCTACTCATTCTTGTGTATTTTAAACATCAGAATGATTTACGGCACTATGGATGGACTGGTGCTGTACCTGGGCGATGCAGGTCCTGACTCCGAGCCTTTTACAAGTTTTCACATCATACAGGCCTGGGCGATTGGGAGATGTTCAAAACTCTGCTGGGCGATGCCCTGCGCAAGTTTGGGGTTAGCCATGCTTTGAGCAGGGCGCTGGGCTAGATGACTTTCTAACTTTTTAATGATGCTTTAATAAAAGCCAAAAGGAATAGAGGGTGAATCGGATTCTCCAATAAGACACCATTGGTTATTTCATTATATGCAACACAGTAATGTTAATTATTAAGTCAATAGTTGTACGCCAACATGTTAAAAGAAATGTAATGAAGAGAGAAAAATAAAAATCTTTACGGAGGTACTAATGCTGTCTTTTAAGGAGGAAAAACCTTGGGAACAGTGCTGAGAAAATCCTGTTAGACAAGACCGGCTGAGATATGGAATTTCCTTTTCATAAGAAATGCTGACATCTGAGAATTTGTTACTGTTTCAATTCAGGGTGAAATCAAATGTTTCTGATATGCCGCACAAACATCAGTTTTGGAAAAGACTGAATTTCAGCAATATTTAAATTCATAATTCACCATTCTGTTTCAGATTTCATTCTCTGTTTTCAACCAGAGAATACATGGATAGTATATATTGTTAGTAGATTATTTCTGAAAGCAGTAACAGCGTACGGTATACCAGCTTTGTTCCCAGTACAAATTTCTGAAATTGAGGGTAGTGAACTCTTCAGGCGAGTGAATCTTCCCATAGCAGTGTTAATCACAGCTGACATTATGAAAATTATTTAGATGTTAGCTAAAACTGTATTTTCTATTATTTTTCCTGAAAAACATTTTCTAACTATAGAATTGGTTTATCCCAGGGAGCTGTTAAAAAAAAAAAAAAAAAAAAAGAGTCTTCTTTTAGGGGAAAAAAAAAGCTGTGGTCAAAGGGAGGCTCCAGACCGTAACCAGCTACGGGTTCCTCCGGGAGCCGGTGGAGGCAGAGGGGAGAGCTGCTGGGACTCACGCCCCAAGCTGCCTCCTGAAAGCAGGTGCCCAACAGGGCAGTGCTGATTGTTGTGAGAGGGTCTGCAGTGCCCCTTTTCCTTTGCCTCGCAGCCCAGGGGTTGGAGCACTTGCCCATAACACGGGAGAGCTGGGTTGCAGATCCCCTGTACCCAGACTTGCTTTGGAGTGAGCACTTTCAGTATCAGAACATAATGCACGGGGCAGCAGCTGGCAGCAGCACTGTTGTTACCATCAAGGACATTATGGGCAGACTAGATTAGGACTAACTTTTGGGGCTTCACCGAGGATGCACGTTGACGGTCACGGAATGAGAGATTGTGAAGAAAGTCACCTTAGCTAAGATGCAAAAGGAGAAGGAAGGCAACGGTAAAGCCCAAACTGGTGTTATTCAAGAGACAAAAAGGGCCGTTAAAAATTTTGAAGAACGGTTTAAAAAAATTAATGAAATACTACAGTAAAGCAGCCAAAGCTGCAACTGTGGCAAAACTCTAGCTTGTGATAATTAACAACCTCTGAGCATTCAAAACTAATCTAGAAGTAGAATGAGGGAAGAAAGAATACAACCAAAATTAATTCTGTCTAAATGGATATGTGTTAAAGAAAATGAAAGAAAGATCCCTAAGGAGTCCATGAAAAGTTTTCTCTTGAGAAAGCTGCAACAGGAAGATTTGGAAGAGCTGCGTTCATAAAAGAAATGTAACAGAGAGAAGGTGCCATCACTGCTGAAAAACCATTTGTGTGCTCTGCAGCAAGTTCTCCAAAGGGGCAAAGATCCTAACCTCGGGCAGCTGATCCAGACAATGTTAAAGAGAAAGAAAACAGTAATCTTGCTTAGGTTTGCTACAGGAGAAGCATATACTTCTTCTGAGCAATGGCTGAGCCAAAGAATCCGCTCCACCCAATATCTGAGTTTTAGTTTAGTCAATATCACATAACATGAACCGCTGAAGAACATAACAAGCAGCTTCAACTAGCTCTTGCTGTACCTTCCTGGAGATATAATTCCCTCATCTTCCTTTCCCAATTAAGCATAAGGCCATCAGAAATTAGCAATAAACATCAGAATCCAAAATACTTATTACAAATCTATTACTTAGCTCGTAATGTGAGTCCCTGTGACTCCTTCCAAGCAGTGTTCCTTGTGTTACTGGACAGTGGAAAGTTAATTTGTCTCAAATTTCTTATATTTAGGAATCAGAAATCTCAAGATGATGCAGCTGCTTCCAGTTTTGGACTTCTCTGGGCAAAATGGGCAGTTCAGCACCCCACGAGGTCACTAGCTTCTATCAACACTGAGATACCTGTTTTGACCTCAGGGCCCAACATAACGTGTTTGGGCATAAATGATTGCATTGTCATTCTCATGAAGGAGTGCTAAGAGCTCCCAGAACTATGAACTTGACTAACTTTGTTTTGTTTCATGTTTCTCCTTCTGTATCCACAGTCAGATGTATACCCTGCATGGCTGCTTTCTAACCATGCCCACACTTTTAAGTTTTCTACTGACTTCAGGTGTTCCCAGAAGACAGCCTCAGGTTTTCTTGGTGCTGTCTTGGTGCCTAACAGTCCAAAATGCAGATCAGAGTATGATTCCATGATTTTATTTCTTTAATGAGATGTGCTATTATTAGATGTTTGTTAGGTTTGGGATAGGTGGGACTAGCAGTTGCATGAACTGCAAAATCCTTGTATCCTTGACCACTAAGTTTTGGCAGTTCTTAGAGGTCTTTCTTATATTGATAATAAGGGCTGGAACTGTGTTGGTGGTCTTAATTAATTCATGTAATTAATTAATATTAATTAATTACCTGTCAACTAAACCCAAAACATTCTGGGGTTTTCTGTGTAAAAATTCAAGTCGTCAAGCACATAATCTAACGTGGACTTTCCTCTCCTGCCTTTTTGTCAGATGCCATCAAGATTGTGGCTGAACCATCAAATATCTCCTCATTTATGTTTAATTTGCAAATGATACACTTGTAGCTGGAAAAATAATCTCTCTGTTCTTACGGGCGGAGGTGGGAAAGTTGACAGGTCCCTTTTGGCAGTGGCAAAAAGTGGTTTATGGTAATTTCGGCTAACCTTGGCCTCCCATAAATAAAAGCATGAAACTTTTTAACACCCACACTCTAAGTCTGATGCTCTTCCTACTCTTCTTGAGTATATTAACACTCCACTTGTTAACAAGTGGGATGCGTAAACCCCAAACTTTGCTATAATGGTGCAGGAGATCTGTGCCCAGACCTTCTTGAAAATGTCTGGAGACGGTTTAGTTTGAGCTCACCCTCAGAAGTCTTTACTCCAGAACATGGATTCATTTAACTCTTTCAGTCTCTCTTTGCTATGATTTGTATCCTATGTCCCTTGCACGCTATTGCTCCTAGGGTGCCAGTCACGCACCCACACCACGTAGGTGTTCCCTTCACAGTCCAGTCCTTGTGTCCCTCTCTGTCCTGTCGGAGGAGATGTGACAGCCTGTGCCGTACTCTGCAGTACACTGTGCTGTACTCTGACCAGCTGCAGTAGGTAATTTCCCTTCCACAGGGTCTATGTTTTGCTTAAGTTTAGCGCAGAAGCGCTAATTTTCCCCAAAGCCTCTCAGAGCAGCAAAGCTGTGTTCTCTCATGTTTTTTTTTTTTTACATCAGGACCTCCAATGGGTAAATCTCAGGGGTTTATCTACTATGAAAAAAGATGTATTTTCTAGTGAAAATGCACTGGGTGCTTCACACAGTCTGAGAAAACAGTGTTTCCCAAGGGGGTATTGAACATGCTCAAACGAGTGCTCTGTTTTCCTAAGGACACCTGCGAGAACCTTGCTGACATATCAAGCGTTGAAAAATGTTTGGCATCAGCCGCCTCTCACAGAATTTCTTCCCTTGTTGACAGTCGGAAACAGCCATGTTATGCATATTTCTTTAATTCTCTTGGCTCCCTGCATAGCAAAGTGTCTCATAGGTTTTCTTCTATAACCACTGATTCCCAAAGAGAACAGAATATCCAGCTCCTCTTTTGGTCCCGGTTTTAAGGGAAAGGGAACTTCAGACCAGGAACTGAACGAAGATAGAAGGGCCTTTTCACCTTGTCCTCTGATGGGAACTTCCTTGTCTGCTGGAAAATACTTTCCATGAAATGTTGGTTGTCTTGGTCCCTTGTCCCACTAATGATGTCATGCCAGTGCTTTCATGATCAGACTAAGGACATAATGGGTTTTTTTTTCAGTTTAGGTTTGGGTACATTTCCTTGAGTGTTATTATGATTTCTATCTTTTCTACTCTGTCCTGTATTCATGGGAATGTATTTCACACTTCACATTTTACCTTAATGAGAAGTTGTTCACCAGCATAAATTCCCATTTACCTTCTGATGACCATAGGCCAAAAACTTCTTAAAGCACCACTGTTTTGCATGCAAATATCCATCTCTGCCTTCAGAGTCTCGTATTTCTTTCTGCGTTGCATAGGAGACAAATCCACCGGTAAGGCAAAAGCTCTTTTTTTATTTAGTAGGGAATTAGTAGACAGAGCTCCACATTTCTCTGTGCAAATTTTTCTCTCATGTACAATTTTTGCTTTTTGATTATTTATGCCTCAACAAGATCCTCTGGCCAATTGCTTCCTGTAGTAGTCAGACTACCTTCTGCCAATCAAAACATTATGCACAGCTATCAGGCATTATTATCAACACCTATCCTGTAGTAGTTCTTTTGTTTGTGATGAGTAATTTAACACTCAACACTCTGAAACCTAAAGCTAATATTGTGAAGTACTCCAAGGAGCCAAATTGCATATATCTTAAACTTTCTATAATCACCTGGTAGTTTGGGGATACTACTACACTGTGGGTTTTCAGAAAACAAAACAAAACAAAACAACAAGAAGTTCTGTTCCTGGCACAGCCAAGGATCCCTGGTTTTCCGTCTGCTGGAGCTGAGCATCAGTGGCTGGTGGTACCCTCCTGGCACTAGGAACGCAAGCCGGTGTATTGGTGCTCCCTCATCAGCAGGCTTTAGCCGCTTTGGAGCTCATCGATCCAAAATGAAACCTTCTGCATTCATTCAACTTGCAGCTGATGAGCCAGTCCATTCTTTAACCTGCTCAACATCTGATTCCTGGTGTTTGACCAGTATCATGAGTTTTTGTGAGCTTATAAAATGTTACCACTTTGCTGAATGAGATTCTCTCTCTCTTATCACAGGGACCTACTGTCTTTGACAGCGATTTTGGGCTTTTACCATCTTTCTCTCAGTGGTGTAACTAAATTGCTTGCCTACACTGAGCAGTGCGAGAGTCAAATATTGACCTGCTTCGCTAGCTAAAGGCTACATAAGTAATACAGTACCCATTCTTCTAAGTAACCCCAGTGATCAGTTGAGAAAAAGAAATTTAGTTGTCAAATACGATATTTCCTTGGTGAATCCCTCCTAGTCATCTTAAATTCTCCTTAACACTGAGTTTAGAAATGTATGAGGGGCCAGTACAGCTCTGACTGGCATCAGCTACCAATTAAAATAACTTCCCAATGAAAAATGCCTTGAGATGGCTGCTACTTTTTGTTTTGTGGCACTTAGGCCTGATATTAGAGCAAAGTTACTACCTGAGCCATAGGGCTCAGAGGTGGATGTAGAGTCTTCTGAATCGCAGAAGGTATAAACGCTCTCTCCCTACAGATTCACTGGTGTAAGCTGAGAACAGCGTGAACAGTCCGTATGGCCAGACTGTTGTCTCCGTTCCCAGCCTCTACTGTCGGCAGTCTTTGTGTGTTCGATTGTCTATGTTCTCCCTCTTCAGAACAAATATAATTCTTCCCTTTAGCATCTCTCACACCTCCCCTTGGCTAACCACGATCTCCGTTACTCATATAATTCCTCTCTCTGGCTTATCAATAGTTTGTTATTCCTAGTAAGGATTTCAGCTGCCACCTTCTACTTCAGGCATTTTCTCTTTGCCAACTTGTAAGGCTCAGATACTTCAATGCCATATTCACTCCTCCATTTTATTCTTGCCTCCTCTCTCTCCTCACTGTGACTTCCAAGACTGGATATTGTTTTTCTTGTTTTTTAAAAAAGGTTTTATTATGTAGTGGACATCTTCTTTTGAAACTTACTGCTTTCTAACTTACACATGTTGGGGCAACCTAGACAGATGACAGCTATCCTTGCCCCCTGATATGCACAGCATGCTCTTTGGGAACATGGTCTTGCACAGACTCAGCTTAGGTGCATGCAGGACTGTAGAGTGGCTCCAGCCAGGACAGCCCAGCTCTTGGGGTAGAAACCAGAGGGATGGCAGCAGGAGGGTATTGGTCTTTGTGTAGGCTCACACAATGTAGAGTCAGGGTGCATCCAGGAGAAACTCCCAAGTCTGGGAAGCGGGAAGTCCTCCTTGATAAAGCAGAGAAGCTTTAGCCATGGAGAGCTCTGTGGTGTACCTAGGAATGACATTAATGAGGGAAATCCAACCTGCTGTGTTGAGTGGCAATGCAGGATAGAGTGGGTCTAGGAAGTCCCATGGCATGCTACAGGCTGCTGGAAGACTGAGGAAGCAGGATGGTCAGGCACAGAACAAGAAAGCAAACACCTCAGGAAAAGGAACTGCTTCTTTTGGTTCGCCAAATATAAGCCAAGCGAAAAAATTAATAGTCGATAGTATCCTACAAAGCATGGTCTTAGCAGACTAGGAATTCAACAACCCCTCCCAATGCAATGCTGTGCCATGAGAGACACATCCTGGCTGTACAAACATGGAAGTAATGAACAGGAGTAGAGGGGCGATAGCACTTTCATACGTTGTTCTGGCAAGACAACAGCTAGGATATGGAGTTCAGTTTTGGTATTTTTTCAAAAACCGTTGAAAAGATGGAGAAAGTGCTGAAAAAAAGCAGTAAGTGATTTAAGAACTGGAAAAAAAAATCTTTTTTTTTTTTTATCTTATCAGAAAGAAAATTGAGAAGGGATTTGATTAGAGTATATAAATCCCTTTCCGGCGAGAAAACACTGAGCACTGAAGTCATCTTGAATTTAGTAGAGAATGAAACTGGTTGGAATCTGAAGCTAAGTCAATCCAGGACAGAAGTCAGATACCTTTTTTTTTTTTTTTAACAGTGAGTGGGATTAACCATTCAAACTAACTACCATGCAATAGATTTTCTGTCTCCAGCTATTGTCAGATCAAGACCAGACATTCTGCTAGAAGTTATGCATTAGTCAAACACAAATTATCCTTTCATCAAACAGAAGTTATTGGGCTCCATACAAAATTAATTGGGTGATGAAGTAATAGCTCTAATATACTGCAGATCAAATTTTATGATCTAATAGTCCGTTTTGGCAGTGGAATCTAAATGCATACGTGTGGATTTAAATGTCTAAATCTAGGGACCCAGGTTTGTCATTTTCAGACAGTTCCTGTGAGAGTATATTTCTTAGGATCACAGAGTTTTCTGTATTTGATTACAGGGTTCTCCACCATCTCTAAATTCCCATCGCCTACAGTGGGTCACATCCATGCAGGTTCTTCTCTTGCTATCCTTCTAATTAGCTGCACAAGCACACTTAAAATTCCATTAACACTCTATGCTGTAAATGTCATCAGTTCTGTAAACACTGTATGTGTTGTAGCACCCCATAAACTTTGACCAATCACCCCTCAGAATATCCCTGGTCCCCTTAAAGAAGTTATTATTCCCATTGAATAAAACGGGAAGGATACCAAGGCACTCAGAGGTTCTGATTTTGAACAAACTCCACATTCAGGACTGTTTGCTCACAAGAGCCAGCGCTGAAGTTGAATGAGAAATTTTGCTTCTGTTTGTCAGTGCAAATTCATTTGTATGTATTAATTTAATATTTCAGCTGCTTATCTAGCCTGCCCCATCATGCACTCAGCACAGCTCAGCTGAAAGCAGTGGTGACACTAATGATCTTTTAAAAATTCTTAGCAGTTAGCTAAATAAATACATTTAGCTGTCCAATGTCTGGAGACCTCTCATAGAGTAATCCCTGGTTATGTTTTGATGGCTTAAAATTTATGAATAAGGAGATTTTGCTAGGGAACATCTACATATGTATTTACAAGATCAGGTAATGTATTGCAGAACTGCTGAGGTCTCTGTCTTCAGTAAAAAGCAAGATGAATAGTCAAGCCATGTACAAGCTGACCATATATAACCCATGGTTCAAGACTTCTTTCTCCGTCCAGGCCTGCACATGAGAAAGTCCTGGAGATTATCTCACCCTTAATGACTTCAGCTGGAGCCTATTCGCAGCTCAGTTATTATGTCTACACCTGCAGGAGGAAAAGATGTAACCTGGGTTGCTCTGTATGTAGAGTACGTGTACCAGCAGTGTATGGTGATGGGAACCGGAGAACATGTGTATGCAGTATATTATTAAAAATACCATATGAGCCTAATGCAGTACATTTGCTGCAGAGTGGAGAGGTTCCCTTGACAATGATGTTGCGAACATCAAACATTTTTATGTCATCGTGTAGTAGAGGTATTCCTCAGGATAAGTTCATGACAAAGCTGGAAGGTTAATCTACAAACTGATTGGCAGGTAAATTAACTTTTCCTCTGAGAATACTAACAGTTAGAGATTATCTACTTTGTGATTAGAGGAGTGATTGAAACACATGTTGGTATATCTGAGTCATATTCTTGACGTCAGTAACTTCAAATGAGGCCCAGATTACCACAGTGCCTACTGTCAGGAGATGAGTGGCTGATGCCATTTGCTGTAGTACCTCGAATTTCTCATATTTTGAGCTCGGGGATCTCTCCAAAGACAAAGTATTAAAAGAAATGAAACCATTTAGAAATTCCTTGACATCTCAGTGCTTGACACCTCAGTTTCAGGAGGAAAATGGCTGTGGCACTATGACAAAGCAGCAACTTTTTACAATACGGATCTTTCTGTTGGTATGCCTAATCTGTCTTATTTGTTCCACAGTTATTCATAGTGTTGCTGCTTCTTAGCTCAAAGTCATCCAGAAGCCTGTAATTTTCAGGTTTGTTCCCAAGACCCAGCAGTGCTGGCTGGAACTGGGACTCCTCTCAGCAGCCTCCACTGCCACCAACCACGTGCCAGGGTTGGCTGTTTTGTAGCCACCAAATATTTTACTCATTTTACTAGTAAGGGTGAGGCAGAGGGTTTGAAACTCTTTCTGAGCTCCCATTGATGGGAGGCCAGTAATCTGAGGTCACTGAGCCGGCCAGTATGGGGCTTGGGAGCAGTTCCTCTGTTTCATGATAGATAGGTTTTCTTTTGGCCCCCTCGATCCCAGCTGGCCCAGGAAGTGGTAAATACCCATAATGGTGAGAAATCAGGTCTGGAGGCATATGAACTTTCTTTCTGGGGTCCTACAGCGATTGAACTAATTACTCAGGGGAAATGTTTAAAAATGGATGGAGTGGCAGATATCCTGATGCTATAGCCCTTCCTAGAAGTCAATTCCTACACAGGGAAATATTTAAATCAAAAGGATAGATGTATTAAATGGAAGTCAGCTGGAGGGAAAAACACAATCAGAACTTCAATAAAACCATTTCAAATCGAGTACCTAATACATTTGTCCTGAAAACAAACTCCTTATGCAACAGAAAGTAAAATTCAGTAGAAAACTAACATGATAAAATAATACAAACAGAAAATGAATACTTTCTCTTTATATCAAACAAGTAAGTGCATCACTGAAGTGCGGAGTCCTCTTAAATAAACACTTTCTGAAATAATTTGGTGCAGTTGAATTATCTGTGGAATATTTTCCTGTTCCAGAGCATTTTCCATGGGCTGTCACAAAGAAGGACAGTGGGTGATATTCTTGATCTCTGATGATAAGAGAGCCTGAAGCATCTGAAAAGCAGCCACCAGAATGAAGGACTGCTTAATACCTTTAAATAAGGAGAAGATTGACTTTCTAAAATGAAAGATACCTTATTGAAATTCTTTACAGAAGAAGAAAAAAGACTCTTAGCAGAATTTTCAATTTGTTTGGATGTCAAGCAGAGAATAGCTTTATATTATTGGCAAATAGTGCTATTCTACACAATGTATCTTCGATACGTAATTAATGATTGGAAGCTGGTATGATTTAGTCCTGTTACAGAATGATGAGAGGCTCTAGCTGAGGCCATGGCCTGCTGCAGGCACCACTGTGCATACATGTAATAGGGAAAAACCCTCCTTCTGGAGGGTTTGCAACTTCTCTAGACAAGAGGTCAGCATGGATTGCCAGGGTGCAGGGCCAGGCTACTTTCAAGCTATGAAAGATGCTTCAGGGGAGGGAATTAGCCATCCGCAAAAAGCAGACAGGCTGACGGTTGCTTCCTGTAAGGATCTCACGACAAGTTCTGTGCGCAGACTTCAATCTAATCCATGAGGTTTTTGCATTGGAAATGTCTTTGGCATTCTCAGAACTCCGAACGTTCGTGTCAGCTCCGCATACGCTGTCACAGGCTGAAGCTGGGAGAAAGCAAGGCTTAGTTGATCATTTTATAGACAGGAAACTGGAGCACGTACAAATCAAGGGTGCAATTCACCAGCCTAAACATAAGCATCTGCTGCCATTGTAAACATCTGAAGGTATCCAAAACATCTGCATGGGGCTGGCAGATGCAGGCAGGACCTACAGGAGCAGAGCTGGAGCTGGAGGCTGGGCAGTGTACCAAACGGGGCGCCTAAAATGGCTTTATGTTTAGAAACCTGAATTGCTCTCTGAATGATTGTTCATGGACTAAATATCTACTGCAGGGCAGGAATTTGAAAGCACCTGTTTTGAGAGGTGGTCCGTTTGTTTTCACGTCTCCTCTTAAAAAATATAAATCATTCAAGTAGCCTTTACCATGTAATGGTATGGACACCTCTATTCCTTTCTGTCTAACACAGCAACATTTCTGAGAAGGACCCTAGGTTCCTCAGATTTGTATCCTAATATAATAAAGGGAATCCGTTTCTAGATAGCAATTACCGAAGCTCTACCTATTTGTAAATGTGTAAAGTGTATGCATTGCAAAAGCAACCAATAACATGCTGATTTCAGTTCAATATTTCAAATCTAGAAAAAAAATTACAAATTCGGTCCTTCTAAAGCCAACTAATTTCCTTCCCATAATGCCCTTTATGTGAGAATTTCCCAAGCTTGGGAAATCCCATCAGGATCAGTTCAGCTTAAATATTTCCTCTCCTGCCCATTCTAACTGCTGTCTATGAAATGGCTTTGTGGCTTCCCAACACTGTAGGCAGCTTAATTGAAAATTCGATTAAGCGAAATAATCACCTGTTGTACAGCAAGAATGAGAATTTTTGTGGGAGAGCTGTTTTTTTGTCATTCATCTCTGTCAGGCCACTGTGTTTTGATGCACATTTGAATTGATGTCATTGCTGACAAATCAGTCCCTGCCCATCCTTTGCTATTATTATGTTTTCCACTGACATTTCTGAGAAAATAATAAAGATCTTAAAGTTTCTTAAGCATGAGATCCACAGTCCCAATATCAGCTCTGGGTGATCTCTAACTACATATCACTAGTAAGGATTTAGCCAATTGAGTTGTTGTAGCTTAACTAAAATAGCTTCAGCAGTTGGAGGGTATATCAGCTTTCAAACAAGATAGGAGATATCTCTCAGAGATGTGGAGAGCAGCTCTCCTCATTGAGTCCTATCCTATCCATAGGCTAGCATAACCAGAAGTTTTGACTTGGGAGAAACCCTTGAATCAGTCAGGTGTCAGAGCTGGACACAAAACAAGGGTGGTGGCTTTTGGTTAACTGCTCAGTTAGTGCTGTGCGGGACAGAAGCTCTTTAGTGCCACATAACCTCCGTATTTACAGCGGAGGGCTGCATTCTCAACAGGTGGCTTTGGGCAGCTTTCCTCGTCTCCCAAACCAGACTGCTGTCGAGTTCATGGGCGTGAACTCACGTGTTACTGAAGGTAAGGCCAAACAGTCAGGCAAGGAATGGTAGCCAGGAAGGAAATGGGAAGGAGGGAGAAATAGGAAGGAAACAGCCTGTTGCATCAACACATAGAAATGGGTAAGAGGAGACCACTGTATCACAACACAATGTCAGTGTGCAAAACCAATCACGTTCTGGTTTTTTTCCATGTTTCAGGGCCTTGTGTTGTTAATGAACATCGTTCTGTCTGCAGTGCAATGTTAGTGTGATTTTCTTGGGTGTAAAAACATCACGTCACCCAGTACACTTAAGCATTTAATAGGAAAATATGGTTTGCTATTTTAAGTCTGTCAGTTTTAGAGAACCACTGGCTGATAAAGTATTTCTGTTGACCAAAAGGAAGGTTTCAAAAATTGGTGGTATAAATAAGCCAGTTGGTCTTAATGGTGTTATCAATAGTTTTTTCATCTTGACTAACATTTGAAATCCAGTTTCAATGGTATGTCAGAATTACAAATACGATGACACTTTATCAGGAGAATTGGGAATAGGGCAAAATATTATAGACAGTATTCCAGCCGGAGTCAATAGTTGATCACCAGTGTCTGCACTAGTGTCAAGCATCAACGGATAAGCAAGGCACATGCTTCCGAGTGATCTGTGGTCTTAGAGGATTATGAATTTTCAAATCTCAGTCCTGGATAAACATTGTATTAGAAATTCTGAGAGGCACTGATAGAGATAAATAAGGCATTCAGAATACCTTGAAAGATCACAGGAAAAAAAAAGAGGCTGGAAGGGACTTCGAGAGGTCATCTACCCCCTCTGCCCCCTCAAGGCAAGAAAAACTATACCTATGACATTCCTGACAGACACTTGTCTAACCTGTTCTTGAAAAAGAACAGTGATAGAGATCCCACAGCCTCCCTAGGCAATCTGTTCCTAGGCTTAACTAGAAAGTTTTTCCTAATGACTGTCCTAAATCCCCTTTGCAGAAATTTAAGCTCATCAATTCTTGTCCTATCTACCAGGGACACGGAGAACAGATTATTCCCTGCCTTTATGAATACACTTAAAAATTATGAAAATTTCTGACTTCGTTTCCCTGGTATAGGCCTTGTAATTTCAGGAGGTAAAAGGACACTGGTAAGAAAAGAAGAAATCAGGAAGCAGTACAGAGCAAGTGTATAGGCGTAGGATCTCACATCTATAAACTGCTATATGCAAGTGTAAAAGTGATGTATAATGGATGTATATTTTATGGACTAAGGTGCTAGAAATCAATGAATAAGAGTGCAATCTAAGACTGCAAACAGCCGGGGGAAAACCCTTGATTTTTGACAGGGATCATATCAGGACCACAAAGCTAAAACTTGTTAGTGGGTCTTAGTCATCTGCCTCAAAGGCTGGTTCTGATTTCAGTTTCATTTTGCAAAAGTGGCAGTTGTTTTCTGGCTTTGTTTCAAGGTCTTGGGAGGAGGGCAAATATGACAGAGAGAGAAATTATTTTTATCACATTGGGTAATATATAGGATACATCTCCATTGGCAAAGTCATTTGGACCAGTAGGAGCAGATTGATAGGGTAAAACAGTTGGTGCTGAGGATCCCATATCCACACTCTGTGCATTTCAGAGAGGGTGAATCTGGACTAGCTGCAGCACAGGCCCAGGGACCGAATGCCTATAAGCAGTGGGACCACTGTACGTGCGCTTCTGGAGCACGTCTTCTGGGTTAGGTTCACCCAACAGGAATACAGCTGATGCATGCCAAGGTGTGATGTGAACCATAGCC
The DNA here is from genome assembly GCF_965638725.1 of Aptenodytes patagonicus. NCBI lineage: Eukaryota > Metazoa > Chordata > Aves > Sphenisciformes > Spheniscidae > Aptenodytes > Aptenodytes patagonicus. Next base: position 168,937,733 of record NC_134949.1, on the reverse strand, counting down.
CAACAAGTGAGGGCAGCCAGGAGATCTACTTTGAAAGTGCAGTCTTGATTTGAGCTAAAATGCTAATTTCTTGCTAGGTCAAGAAAGTGCCAAGTTTTGCTCTGTACACCATTTCAGCAGGCAATGTCAGGGGCAAATTTGATGTTAAGCTTCGAAACTGGTTACCCAAAATGAATTAATTTCCCTAACTGATACAAGCTTCAATCCATGGGACAGTTCTTCCTTTAAATCCCTGGATTTTCAGAGCCGGACAGTATATTTTCTGCAGTCAGTATGTCAATTTAAGGAATTCCCATTCCCCTCTTCCCTCCCAGTCACTGCTTGGTCTCTCAGTTTTGCTGACATACTTGTTTATGAACTGTGAACTTGATCTGGCCACCGAAGGGCAATAGGACAGCAGACCAAAATGGCCACAGTGAGTGAAGGGACAGTCATTACGCCATCATCACAAGTGAGGAAAAAGTTGTGGATCTTCAGTCTCGGGAAATGATGGACCCTTTCAACAAACATCTGTCTGAGCCGTAGGACCGGCAAACAGCCCTTGATTCTTTCATAGTTGTTTTCTGCTGCCCCCCAAAGTAAGTAGATTGCTTAAAGAGGGAGTAGGGTGAGGGAGACCGCTCTAAGGGACTGCTTTTCCTGGATAGACAAGAGAGGAAGAGCAGTGTGGGTGATGAGGAGAAAACTATGGGGATCCAGGCAAGGTGGTGAAGCCTTGATAAGGATTTTAGTGCTGAGTCCAGAAAAATGGACAACAGAAAGGAAAGGCATATAATGGAGGCTGCCTGGAAGCAGTCTGTAGCCCTGATGCTGCTCTTCTGGTATTTCTTCCATTTTTCCAGTGCGGTTGTTTGTATGGTCATTTGAGCCAGAACAGAGAACAACTTTTTTTCCCCTACTCATCTTTCAGCCAGGTCAGTGTCCTGGTCTGCTTCACTATGTGACCACACAAATGACCAGTGGAGGATGGGGTTTAGGAGAAGGAGCAGGGGACTGCCTAAGTCATCATGGCCACCTGAAAAGCTCTGCATAAGCTTTGTATAGCCAAAGATGAGTGAAACACAAGCCAGGCTGACTGAGATGAATGACAATAAGGTTATTCATCACTTATGGAGAGCACTTAGCAAGATTTAAAATGGAAGAAATGTCCAAATATAGAGACCTGTCTTGATCTCACTGGACACAAATCTCCTTTAAAGTCAGGATGCAATTCATTTTACCTGTCTTCAGTCATCTAAAAGTTAAATGTCTAAGCCGGTCACCCCAGTCTCCCTTTGTATTCAGTCAGGAGAAATAGGTATTTCCAGAGGGTGACTGATCCCTCCTTAGGTGGATGTCTGACACAGGTCGCATAATTTTCTTTCTGAAGGTGCCAGTTTCTCCCCATTGACTGAAAAAAGAAGCAGGGTGGCTAACTCAGACTTAGATGTCTAATTTTTAGGTGTGTAAAGCTAGGTGAGATGAATCCTGTCCTAGGGAATCTCACCACTTGGGTACCACTGCAGAGCCATATGGTCAAAGTTGTATTTCACTTACATGGCCAAAGCACTAGGTGGCCTGTACATAAATAAGGCCTCGTGGGTCAATGACAAAACTCCATTACTCCAAGGGAGTAGGAGTCAGTCAATAATGAGAAACTACACTTGCTGACTGAGATGGCCTAATAATTCTTTCCACCGTGAACTTCTGATTTGTGATATATATCTATTTTTTACCGGGACTTTTATCTTAAATCAGAGGAAGGGTTGGACTTGGTGTGAGTCATCTCAGTGCCTTACCAAACATAGTAATGATTTGAATTTTTAAAAATTTGGAATGGACATTATAATTTAATCATATAATAGAAATCATTGCAATCATGTATATACTTTAAAAAGCTTTTTTTTAATGTGTGTATGAATTTCCTTGTTTATTCAGTTGTGGCATTTCAGCCTATAAACAACCATTCTGTTCAACTGTAAATATTTTATTACATGCCATTCATTTCTGTAACGCATAAAAGCTTTTGTCATACTTCCAGTCAGGTTCTGTCATGATGGGAACAAGAGTTGAGTTCATTTCTTTCCCCTAAAACTGAGTAGGATTTTCTCAGTTTTACCAACAAGCTACAAGCCTCCCAAATCCAGGCACTATATAAAATTTCCTTGGTTTCACTACTGGCTTCACTAAAGTCTAGGTCAATAAAAATCACCATTTGCTATACCAAGAAATGTCTCATTGTGAATCTTTCTGTTCCTAAGAGACTCACTCCGCTTCCTGGCAATGTGCTGATTGCAACCTCACCTTCTGCGACGTGAGGTGCCCCATGACCCATCAGGTCCACAGTAATGCAGAGTCAGTGTCCTAAGAAGAAAAAAGATGCAAACGTACACGAATGATGCACAGTACACTTCTTACCCTAGCTGTTTAGCTAAGTATTAAAAAAAAAAAAAGCAAAACAATCTGTGGCTCATCTTTAAGCAGCGGATATTTTATGTGCAGTTCCCTCACGTATGAACGCATAGATGAGCGCACCCACGCTATATCAGATCCAGTGTAACTGGCATTTAGGTATCAGACTCCCGAGTGAAAGAAGTGCCACGGAACTATTATCTTACCCAGGGGAGTCAAAAAAATTACCAAGAGAGTCACCCAGATAGCTGGCAAACTGTGCCAAGCTCACCAGGAGCTATAGTAGGTATTAATATCTGTAGGGAAAAAATAAAAAGGAACAAACTGGGGTTAAAGTTTCAGTGACCAGCTCCAGGGTATTTTCCCCTCCTGTGTTTTTTTTAAAGCTACAAAAGGCAATCTTCACTCAGGAAATAGTATTTTTGTTTACGTGTGACGAGTTTGTCTTTTGACAGTCTTTCGCTTTAATCAGAGTTTGACTCTATCATAACAAATGGCATTTGTGTTCTTCTGAGCAAAGAGCTAGACAAGATATAATTAGAAATACTTTAGCTGACCTTTCATAAACCATGATCCCCAACAAAATTGTTCGGAATCACATTAAAAAATGGTCTTACATCTTTTGTGGGTACAGACAAGATTACAGGATACTTTTATTTTAGAATAATTACACAGTGACCTTCAGTGTTATTTGCAAAGGTCATATTCTCTTCACATACCCTTGATTTCCTTTCAGTTTTCCCTTTTGTCCCACCAGACATAAATTTAGCAAAGGAAGAAGAAAGAGAGAGTATTTTTTCTGCGGTTGAAAACTGAAGAAGATAGTTCAAAGTCCCCATAGGCACTCAGAGGGCTGTGGGCTATGATAGACTATTTTCTACCATTTAGCTCCTGTATTATCACTACTCCTTTTTCTTCATTATTCTCCACTTATCACATGCAGCATCACTACAGAGCCCAAATAGAGAGTTGTAATTACCCAGCTGCCACCTGATAGTACCCCTTCTATCATCTTTATCTCACAAGGCCTTGCTGTTTCATCATTGGATAAAACTTGCCCGTGGCAATGCCTGTGATAGTACATCTCAGAGATACATTTAAAGTTTACTCATTTATCGCAGAAAAATGCTGAACCCATGCAATTATTAGATACACTTGCCAATTTATTTGTTCAGTAAGGCTACTTTAACTCCTTTTTCTATCAGCTATTTGTTCTGTTCTTCTTGAAAACACTGAGGTCACCATTGGGCACTGAGATGAAATAGAAAATTTCTAAGCCATCCAGGCAGAAGGCAGTCCAGAGACTCATTGATAAAAACAGACCTATGCTTTCCCCGGCTATGCAATGTGAAAGACCTGCATTTTGTGCATTTTTTTTTTCTTCTGTCACTCCATGAGGCTAACTTGTGGGTCACATGGCTTGAGCATCCCATGTTCCCAAAGTAGATTTCATGCACTGTGCCACGATTGTTAGGTCCAATCCAGAAATACCACATTTGGGAAATAAGTAATCTGCTGACAAGCGTAAAAACTGAGTGTAGAAATGTGAGGACATAATATTAAATGTATCCAGATGCAATTGCTCTACGAGTAGTCAGCATCTGCTCTGGCCTGCATGTCTGGGTCTGATATTTTAAACTGGTATTTTGCTTTAGGATCGATGCAAGCTTCCTGTCCTTCAAAGACAAATAAAATATAGGAAATGGGAAAACAGAGAGTAGATGAGAGTTAAAAATATTTTTTTTTTCTAAAATTTTCAGATCACATTCACAGTATAGCAACAGTAACAGCAACATTTCCAGCTGAATCCCATGCCAGTGCACACTATGGGGAACCCCATGGAGCTCCCAGTTAGTGTGGGAGATTCTCACCCATATTACCTGGGCCATGGGGCAGGAGGGCTGAATGCGGGCTGTGCCACTGATTTGCTCTGCAACCTTGGGCAACTCACGTGGGATTTGCAAATATAGGTGCCTAAACTGAGGCTTGGTGAACAGAATCAGCACAGGCACAGCAAAAAGCACTGGGCTCCCAGCTCCAGGATGTCTCGGTAACTCCTCAGGAATTTGCTCGGGACCAGCCAGCCTCAGCAGCTTGGCTCAGGCGTGATGCTGTCTCCATGCGGGAGGGTCTATGTATCTCTCTGCTTGTATCCCCGCTGTCCCCAAGGCTGGAAAGGCAAGGCAGGGCGAGCCCGGCTGACAGCTGGCTCCATGCATATCCAGGTACCACGGGTTGGGCTCTTCCTGGTACAGAGGTGACTGCTCCTATCCTGAATCCCAGCTGGCCCAAGCAGCAGCAGAGCAACACTACGTAAGAGTTAATAAGCTAGGCTAGATCTAAGCTGGCTCTGCATCCCAACATCTATGGTTTATCAGCCACCTGCATAAACCACCCACAGGTAATTGGGAGTTGACTGTGTAATACATAGGGAGAACGAGGAACCTATGAACGGGAGCCAGAGAAGCCAGAAAATTGAGAAGAGCGTTGTCAGAGCTAGTCAGTGGCAAATTTTGGGGAGGAAGGTATGGCAGAGCTGCTGCTCTGTGAGGGCACTTCTTTCCAGCCACAGAGAGGCACCTGCCTCCCCATGGGCTTCTGCCATGAGACATTAATTCTGAAGCTGGGGGCTTCATCCAGAACAATCCTCTCTGGAAGCAAACCTGGCAGAAACTTCCCTCCTCCGTCTCCTGTTGTTGCCATCAACAGCCCTGTGCTTAGGATGATCTATGGGGGTGAAAGGCCTGCCATCAGACTGTCACCACAGGCGATTTGGAGAGGTCTGAAAGTAATCAACCCAACCATTGAATTTTTATTTAATAAATCTGTGTTTAAACATCTATGCCCTGACCTGTGCCCATCTCAGTTTCTCATTTGTAAATGGCAAAATCACAAAACTTCCTTGGTCTGGAGTAAAATGCTTTGAGACCTGCTCTCATTACCAGCATCACTTAGGCTAACCACACCATTCTGGCACCGCAGAGTGAAAGGGGATCTTGAAGATGTTCTGGGGGAGATGATTGCCTGAGATGCCCTCTGTGAGATAAACACCAGGATCCCACTGGGTCTTCTATTCGCCTTCCAAACATTACACACATACCACACCCTTTGGAGAAATTCAGGTAGCTTGAAACTTAGGGTGTTCACCAACACAAGAGAAACCTAAAAAGGTTTCACAAAGCTCCCACCCACTTGAACAAAGATAATACCAGATAATTAGTGGAAATTGGCTTTGAGTATTGGCTCCACAAAGTATGTTAGGGGTTTTTTTCTCCCCCCACCAAATAGCTCTGAATAGTGTTTGTGTGCATCCTGACACAAAATGACATAATATCATGAATTTTTAACTAACATTTTATTGAATTTGTATGCGTTTCATAAATTTTTATTACTTTTTAGCACTCTGCATTTTAGTATAGAGATTATTATAGCAGTTAGGAAAAAAAAAAACCAACCCAAAACCTATTGCTCTTTTAAAAGCAGTACTTTTAATTAAGCAGTCGATGCATAGTTGAAACCGTGTGCCATGCAGTGAATAGTTGGCTTGCATGACTGTGTAAACGCTGACAGAGAGACTGAGCAGCTCACCAGCCCTAAAAGCCCTTTACTGCAGGTACAGCAGTCATTTCACAATATACCATAGCTAATATTCAGGAAATAAAATTATTAATATTATTTAAATATTTGGCTCCATTTAAGAAATTTTAACTTTGAAACAGAGCCAAACCAGATGCTGGCTTTCTTCAGTGAGCCAAAACCAGCATATGGCCTTCCAACTAGCACCACATATTTTTCCTTTCAAGGAAGGCAAGCCCAAGAGGTAGCACGTTCATCCTCCTTCTCTCCCAAGGCAAAGCTCTTCAGGATCTCAGCAGCAGGACGTTGTTCTTTTCCTGCTTGCTGACTACTGCAAAAGACCCTGAGTCTGTAGGTCAGGCCTCCATATTGCATGTTTATCAGGGTGAGCTAATCGCGAGGAGCAGATTGATACTTCCCCTCACTTCCTCCCGTGCACGGAGAGCAGGACGATGATTTTCCAGATGGAAAGAGGTCTGGCTCAATCTGTCCTTGCCAAGTATGGTGTTGGCTATGTGGGATCAGAAAAGTGCTCTGTGGAAACAGAGGAGCTGGTTTGTGCTCCCTCTCCAGATCCACGGAGGAGCAGGGAAGGGAGCATCACTTTCTGACTCCCCCAGACATGCTCTGTGGCTGGGCTGGTATTTCTGTGGCCCAACCCTTGCAAAATTAACCCCCAAAGGTCTCCAATTCCAGCTGCAGAGCCGTGTGAACTGTTTCAAGGACAATATCTCATCCCCATTCAGAGAGATGAGTGGTTCTGCCATTTGCCCTTTCCCAGCTCAGAGGAACCTTCCCAAAGAAGGGTTTGGGGAAAAGACTGTAGAAACTGAAAATTCACAACTGTACACCATGAATCATAGAAAATTGAGACCAAGTCACAAATATGCTGGTTCCACACCTAGCCAACTCCACGTATGCGAGGTTTGACCTTTTCAGGGTCCAAGCCCAGGGCCCAGTGCCCAGGGCACTGACACTGCTGCGCACTTAGTGCCACAGGCATGCGTTGCACGTGCTCTCGCAAGCTTTGCTTTTGACTCCGGTGCAATAAATCTTGTTCTTACCCAGATAATTAGGGATTTTTTGAGGTCTTGGGGGAAGGGGCAAGGGATGCCTCTGTTGTTTGCATTGCTTTTATCTAAAGGTTCACTAAATAGAAGGTATTGAGCCCTTGGTTCAGAAATGCACGTGCTTGAGCAAAGCCCTATTCAGCAAAGCACTTACATACATGCTGAAAGCTAAGCATAAGCCTAGTACTCTGTTCACTTCTGGGCCTGATATAGGGGACATCTGTCTGGATGCACCAGAGTGTAAGGTCTTAAAATGATTGAATTGCCCAAGATATGTTCAACCTGGGTCAAGTCCAGAGAGGCGAGAGATCAATACCTGAAGTTTATTATAGATTTTCTTGAACCTCTCGTTTGGCATTGTTTCTAAACAGGAGAGGATATCCAGACTGCCTTAAAGTTGCTCCAGAAAGAATAAATCAGTCTTTTCATCTGTGTAATATTCCTTGCGTTTCTGAGCTCATCACAGAAAGTGCTCTTTATATATTCATGCATGCATGTGTGTATGTATGGGTATATATATAAGTTCCCTGAAATATCTTTCCTTGTTTTGTAGCCAAAGTCAAGTAGTTTTCAACCCAGTTATTTATAGCAGATTAATTTAATAATTTTTATTATGAAGTTTTGGAATGAGAAATACAGGTTTAGCATCATATACAGATCTAGGTCTTTGTAAATGTGCCTATACTATAAATCCTCAATTTAATTTTGCCAAAGCACCACATTTTCCAGGCAGAAATGTGGGCAACCAAGGCCTGGGTGAGGGGAGAATGCTACGGTATTAATTGCATTACACCACAGAGGCAGCTCAGCCCTGATGATGTGTAGTTAAAATTTTTGGTCCAAAATACATAAAAAAAGGACAATGATTGCATCTTCTTTCATAGCAGTGAAAAGTTATTGTCATTATTACAAGAATGTCCTGAGAGTGCAGTGCTGAGGAGAAGCGAGGGTGTGCTCTGGAAGAAGAGAGTTGTTACCAGTGATATTGCAGACTTTATAAAGAAGGAGATGAGTTATTTTTAGAACATCTATTACATGTCTCTCTCCTCAAAATCACATGCCAAATAACCTATCACAGTTGTTTTTATTATTTGGTGTTACTGGGAGTATCCAGAGTGATCTATCACAGCACCAAGCCCTGTATAACCACAGAGAGAGACATAATCAGTGCCCCATGGCATGTGTATCCTAAACAGGCAAAACAAAGGGACAACACGAGCAAAGGGCACAGAAAGAACTGGAGAGACACGATGTAACGTTGAGGCTAAATCAACAATGAAGATCTGTCACCCAGGCAGGAATGGAACCCCCACATCTCCTAAGCCTCAAACAAGTACCTTAAACAAAAGGCATTCTTCGTTTCTTTGGTTTTCCCTCTTAGACCTTCTGCTCATGTTTTGCAGATGCCTGTAGATTGGTTCAGTGACTGCTGTACTGATCCAGTTGAAAACACTCTAGGTGCCATAGCAGAACTTCCCCAGCCACATCAGGAAAAGATATGGCAGAAGATGGGGTCGATGTCCTTCCGTCCATTCCTTTTCCAGAAGAAAGGAACTCTCAGGCCAAGAGAAACAACCATCAGCACCGTGTCTATGATGGAAATAATGGTGGCACTGGCACAATACTGGCCTTTGGCAGTCTTCATGGTGGCTGCTTCACGTCTTGCTGAAATGGAGCCTGTGGTGGATCAAAAAGGTGCTCTTCCCAACAGGACCATTGCCCTTTTCTAGAGCAGGACATTGAGCTGTTCCTTGCTGGCGCTAGGAGGAGAAAAGTTCACGTTACACTAAGGAGGGCCCATTTGGCCAAAGGAAAATCTTTAAAACTGTATCTTAAAAAGGGTCATGTTCTGCACTGTGAATTGGGGCCCGAGGCTAGCTAAGCAATCTGGCCAGAAACCAGCTCTTCAGAAACAAACACAGACACCACCTACACCTGTGAAAGAATAGGCTAGGAAACTTTCCCTGAAATGAGATAACGAAAACACAGCAGAAGGGTAGTCTCACATCTTCCGTGGGAGATAGGCATTGTTTAAGGAGATACCTTACAGCTCTTGGATTTATCAAGGCTAGCTACAGAAGTGGCCTTTCGCATAATATTTTACCTGGAATAAGAAATTACAAGAACTTTATGGATGCCAGGCTTTCAGGTAGGTATTTTTTTTGGAACTTTGTAAATGTTGGCTTCAGGCACTGGTAGGGTTTCAAGCTAGTTAGACATTCCGGTATATTTACTGGTCCCTATTGATAACCCTAAATCAGTGGGTCATGTTTTATTCTGGTATAAAGGCCTTTTTTTCCTCAACAGATTCTGTTCTGATTTGTTTCTGCAACATCATGTGGGTCAGTTCTTTCAGTTAATTATCATGTTAGCAAAGCTAACCATTCCACAAATCCCAGGATCATCTATAGTGGCCAAAGTATTTATAATGCAGGCTCTCCAGCACAGTAGTTGATTTTAACGCTAAGTTACACATTTCTGTAAGCAGCTTTCCCCTCAGCTCTCACCCACCTTCAGGAGTGCTGGATGAATACCATTCAGTTCTGCGTTCAGACAATAAAGCCTGGTCTTACAGGCTCTGCCTTCACTACAGTTTTAGCTGTGTCAGTCAGAATCAAATATTAGGGAAAGACTGAGGGAGAAAATGTTAGCCAGGACCAATCCCATTAACTGCAGTACTTATTCCTTGTTGTAAGCTGAGCTGCAAACTAAGTGGAGCTATAAATGAATCTCACCCTTGCCTGTTTAGAAAACGTTGGTTTTTTTTTTTAACTCAGTTTTCAGTAACGTGGTTACCCCTCTAAAGCAGATAGTGGCGGATGCATTTTTCCTTTTTCTCTCTGCTGGACAAACCCTTATGACAGATCGCATTTTAAACTCATGAAACTGTACAGTCTCAAGCCCTTTCCTCAATCATGCACCCCTCTAGGAGTTCAAAGGGTAACATTTCAAGGGTTTCACTCGCCTCTCCCCTCTGCCTCAGCAGAAGTTTGCAAAATTGTTTTGAAAGCATTTTTCTTCACAACAGATCTAAAGATGCCCGATATTTCAGTAATCTGGTAAATAGCAAATAAAACTCTCGGGCATACTCCCTTGATACTTCCACTACTTTGAAAGACAAAGGCAAATTGACTGCCAGATGAGAGTTCTCCAGTACATAAATCCTTGTCTGCAAAGCCACAGAAACTTTGCACAATGCCTTTATCTTTCCTCTCTTTGACTGTGGTGATATAATGGGGACACTGTGTTCAAACAGCTATTTGCTGGAAAAACTGCAAACACTCCAAAAATTAAACCTAGCACAATTGCATTCAGGCTAATGAAAGCTGGGAATGTTACAGAGGTGACGCTCTCCATCTTCGCGATGAGGGTGCATTATGGGACCTGTCATTCCCCGGCACTCCTGGCTGCCAATCTACTGTAGGGAGCAGGGCTAACAATACCCAGCGCCTTCCCGACTGCGGGGTTTGTGTCACGAAAGGGCAGCGGGCTGATGAACGCGGAGGGCCAGCCGGGGCAGGGAGAAAGCGAAAACACAAGATGCCACTTGAGCGGGGCTAACATCTTGAGCCTCTCTGTCTTGGGGCATTGATAACTACTTTAACACATGTCCTCAGGCAGGACAGTTGACAAGCTGAGGCCGGGAGCCCTTGCTAAAAGATAAATGGGAACTGGTGCTTTTGTCTGTATTGTCAACTACAGTTGCAACAAACTGTTATACAAATACTTTAATTACCTGCTTCTCCTCCCGCCTCTAAGAGAGATGGGCCAGAGGCACAGACTGGCAGAGTTCAAAATACTTTTGCTAAGAATTGTATAACCATAAGAATACCATTATCTCCAGCATTTATGTGAAAACCAGTAAAAGCAAAGCTACCTGTGACAAATACGTCAAAGAAGTGTTATTATTTGCAGATATTTCAAGGGAAATCGGTATCCATCCAGAATTTGCTTACTTGCTGAACCCTTGACTCTTACAGCTGAAGGTGTCCAGTGTCAGGTGTCAGAGTTCAAGAGGGTATCAATTACAATGCATTGTTCAGCACATCATTAATCTCCTGAGGAACTCCATCTGCAGCGCACAGCCCTGCACACCAGCAGCAAACAATAGGGGAGCGGAGCTAACGGCGAGCGCTCGCACATGAGACAACTGGAAGTCTGGGACAAACAAAATTAAGCAGTGCTCTGACAAGGCTGGGCTGAAACAGGATTCAGCTCGAGGCTAGGTGATGTGGCACAAGCTAATTAGAGCCACCCTCAGGGGCAGGAGGCGAGACCTCTGAACTGGGGGAGGGACCACTCCTGTCTCAGCGACCAGTGGTGGTAGGAGGACTTTCACTGACCTTAAGGTGCTTTGAATTTGGCCCTGCATGAGTTATCAAGTTTTATATTTTCAAAGGCTCCTCAAAACTCTTTTAGGAAATGATGCAGACACTTAAGAACTGAAGTCATGCAGGAAGTCAGTGTGAGACCCGGGGAATGACCTCAGAGAAAGGGAGTTATCAACCACCGTGACAGACCTGGTATCTTGGAGGGCTTACGGCTGAGGCAGTGCGTGTTTTCAGCATGGTATGTTAATAACAACCAGCACTTGAACTCCTCTGTTTCCGATACACTCACCCAAACAAGCTTCCTCCTCCTGCTTTACAAAAAGCCAGGGTCATACGGCGGTGATGCATCTGCCTGACAGCTCAAGCATATGGATTTAACAACGGGTGTTAGAGACTCCTGGGACAGGCAGCCCGGAGAGGAGGGTTGCGCGTGGCTGCGGGTGTGCATTACACAGCCTTCAGGGGTGCGAATGTGTGCTCACAAAGTAGATGGCCAGTTGCCTTCCCACAGATATAGCGTGGTCTGCCTACAGAAAACCAGTTACCCAGAGACATGGAGGATTAGGAACTAACCCACTTCTTTAGCCCATGAACTTGTTGACTACCCACGAAATTTGTTTCTAATTCTCTGCAATTCTGGGTAACTCTCTCAAGACCGACAGCCTTTTCTGATAAACCTCATAGTGGAGTGTTTAGCATAGCGCTTGGGCCTCTTACATCATCCTAATTCAAAAGCTAAAGAATAGCGAGACGTCTGCCAACTAGCCAAAATAAAAACAGCAGCAGCAACCCTAGTTACCATTCATTCCCATGTATACCACAGCTATGTGCAGAGCGTCCTGCAGCTGCTGCTGCCTACGGCACCGGTGCCCCATGCAGGCAGCCGTCAGGTAGCGGGCAGATGGATGCTTTGCTGGGCCACCATTCAGTTTGACGCTAATGGCAGGACGATGCACCACTGTGGTCTCTGGGTTTGCGGGGTCAGATGAACGTAAAATCCGCTGGTAGACAGTCCTCTACGTTCCAGCACCATAACAGGATCCTAATTAAGGCTGTAAAAGAAGTTATTGATTTTTTCATTCCCGGATCCCCACTAATTCACCCATCATAAAGTCCTCCTTACTCGCATGCTCGATGACTGGTTAAGTTTTTTTCCAGCTGAGGAGCTGTCGTGGGAGTTGGAAGGGAGATCCCACCCAGAGTGCCTCCTAGCTCAGATGAAGAGAGGCCACAGGGGGTCCATGTCTTGCCCCAGTTCTCATATAACTATTTAAATGGTTTGGAAGACGGGATCCATGGGAGAGAGTAAGAAACCTACTCGGTATTTCATAAATTGAGGTATTGAGGTGTCCTTGTGAAAGGCGTTGTCTCAAATCTTTAAGCGGGAGAGAAAATTGAATTTGGTCTTCTAGATCCTGAGAGAGTTAAAAATTATAAGCTACGGACTAAAGCCACCATGGGTCATTTGGCTGAGTATCTTACATTCCCACCCTTCTTGCAAAGAAAATGGGAAAAACATCTCCCATCCTCCCCAAATACTTTTCTTTAACAGAGTTACTTTTTGGTTACTTTTCTTGTAACTAAATATTATGACTCGGTTTGGAAAAGTTATGAATCACTACATTACCTCCCACATTTACATTAAGAATGAGGAAATATATTTGGCTTTCTGGTTTCTCTAATAAGAAAATTGTTAGCTTGTGGACATTTTTTCAAGGAGCAAAATCTGATGGAACAAAATTTAATGGAAATGAGGTTTTCATTAATGGTTCCAGACAGAAAAAAAAATGGGTCTTTCAATAATCTATATTACAAGCAGATAGTAATGCTATAATTTAAAATAATTAAGTAAAAGATAATCCATAGTGGATAACGCCAGCAAATACATTTATGTATACGTTTGTAGCACAACAGGTGCTCGATACTGATCAAGGGTATCTGAATTTACCACAATAGAAATGTTTGAGAATTGTTATTACGATGACAGCCTGATGCACAAAGAGAGAAACATCTTACACCAGAAGAAGGTTACTAATCACAACAAAGCAGACAGCAAGAGACTTAAGGATATACTGGATCCTTCTTCCTTATTTATTGGAAAAAGTTGTGCTCATTAACAGGGAGGATTTCTTTTGCCCCAAGCATCTTTCTAGCTTTCTAGAAATAGTAACAAGGGGGAATATATTAATGTATGAGGGTAGACTTAGTTTCAAGTATTCTAATGGTGGGCTAATTAATTTTGTCCTGAATCACATGTGATGGACTGGTCCATCTCTTAAGTTGCAGCAGAGGTTAACACAGAAAAATAGAAAAAAGCCTGTGTAGAAGCAGCAGTGTATTGCAAAGCCACATGCTCTAAGGTTCCTCAAACTGTTAATCCACAAGCATCTTAGCCTATTTGAAGAGGTAAGTACTTTACAGGCATTTCATGAGTCTCTTCATTCTCAGATATTCAGCCTACTAAGTCTTACAGTCCCTCAGCATCTAGTGAACTTGGAGGGCAGCAGAGCTTTAAGGAGAAAAGGATGTTATCCACAAACTGGACGGTATTACATCCAATAGCCACCATATGGCAACATCAATCACCTCCTCTTGTGGATTTGGGCAAGCTGTAAACCACGACTGGAGAAAAAAAGAAAAAAAAAAGAAAACATCATATATGGCAGGCAACCTTTACTTAAGACTGAAATAGTCCAACGCCAGATTGTCAAAGAAAGCACGTCAGCGAAGCTGCATCGAGGTGGTATAAACCCATTTAAATTCAGTAAGACAGCTCCTCACTGGGTGTAACTTCTCAGAAAAATGGCTCAACAGGAGTGCGTCTACTTTTCTTAAGTTCTCCATCTTACTATGATTTACTCTTGTTTTACTTCATCCCTGCAGATGCTCAAGGCCCTGTTTTTGCCTCCCTTGTTAAGTTTTTGAAGGAAGGGAAGAAAATACACTGTTTATCTACCCAGGTATCAAGAGAGACTGCCAGGCAATTATCTGTTGGAACCAGTTAGTCTCATTACGAATGTGCGAGCTTCTACAATAGTCGACACATTCTCCAAAAGAAACATTCATTGTCAGATCACCTTCTAGGTCATCATCGCCAGGCTCGCGGATGGCACCACGTACACAGCAACAAAAGCCAGTCAGCACTTTGCCCAAATGTGCAGCCAGCACTTTTGTCTGAATGAGTCTTTCCAGCTCCTTCCTGCAGCCCTGGAAAAAAAAGCAGTCATTGTGCAGGCACGGAGAAAAACCACTAGCGCCCAGCACCTGTGCAAGAGCTCAGAGTGCATTATACGTATTCAAGTTTGCAAATAAGGGCTGCTACTGTGATTCCTGAACAAAAGGAGCTATTAAGATAAGCAAAACTCTCGCTCCCTTTCCTGCCAGCTGAGTAGCATCCTTATCCCCTCCGTACCTCGGGATCCTCCCTGCCCCCAGCTGGCTCTGCCCTCCGCAGAGGCAGGGGCGAGCTGCTTGGCAGCCCAGGGCTGGAGTTCAACATTTCCTCCCCTCCTGATCTCATTAGCATGAGATTCAGACAGAGCTGCTCCATTCAGAGCCCTGGCCTCCGCTTGGTTTGGGGGTCTCTAATTCCTGTTTCTGGCCACTGTGCAACCAAAGAGAAAGCAGGGGGTGAAATTATCTGACACTGCTCCTTTCTGAGGGAAACAATGACTGCTGGTAGTCAAGTAAAATACCATCAGCTAACGAAGCTCTTATGAAAAGTACACGTTGGTATTTTGGTAAAGCTACATCCTCAGGAGTTAGTATTTCTCCTCCCAGAACAACTTTATGGGGCACGGCAGACCATGAGGTAAACTGCAGCCATCCCAGAGTTTCTGTTTCTTCCTAAAAAGTTGCAAATAGGTAGAAATGGAGAGAAGGATTGCATGGAGATTACAATCCTTTAAAATCCAATCTCTTACAATGTGTGACACTGCCTTTTCCACACTGGAATGAAAAATCATTTGCAATGATGTTTTAAAGCATCGTATATACATATACTTTTATATATATTTTTATATAGTATACATACATTTTTAAAGGGATTTACAAACCTCATCTAGTAACCTCTCCTGAAGATTAATACGTGATAACATTTCTCTTTGGAGAAAGAAATGAGGAAATAGAGACATTTATGAAGGTGTGACTCCCCTTTCTTCCTAGCTGTAAATGAAGTCAGCATCTGGCTTGGATATTCTTACATTCTTCTTGTACTTCTAAGATAAAAAAATAGATGATAAAACAATTATGTGACTGATATGCAGATCTCCTACCCAGCACTGTCTAGTTCCTGGGAGGTAAATGAGCTACGAGCTGGAAAGCCCAGGTTTTGTGCCCAGCAAGTCATCTAGGTGGTGTGCACGAGTTTGTTTCCCTTGCCTATTTGGACTGCAGATCTGCTTGGGAAGGGACCCTCTCTTAATGTGCGCACGCTGCCTGACATAATCAGTGTAATGAGACTATGCAACATATTTCTTCATTACATTGCACTATATGCTGTTAATGCGTGATGTTAATATACTGCGTGTGCTTTGCTAACACAGTAATGTACCATACCGTGTTATACACAGCACCTAATTTCTGGTTTTACGTTGATAAATGTCACTTAGTAAGATCAACGTCTTGACATTCTCATCAGGACAGATCTCAGGCATGACAAGTGATTAACATTGCTCAAGCACTTGACCTTCTTCCTAAAACCATCAGAGATTGATTTATTTTACATTGTTGCCCAACTTTTGTTCCCTAAATCAAATACGATCACCTTTCTTTACCTACATATGCGTATCAGTCTTTGGCACCTCCTGTAGGTTCCCCTAGCTTCTTCAGTCCTGCTCATCTTTCAAATGTTAGGAACAAATCACCAGGGAACCAACCTTGTCCCCGAGAGGGAGCTTCCGAAAGGAAAATGTGTTTTGTTCCTTAAAATCATGCTACCTCTCTTGCTCCTAGTAAACCACCAGCTAGGGCTCTTTGACTGCCTTTCTCTGTAGGACGGCTGCTTAAAGGCTCCCTGAGACCAGAAAAAAGTTAAAATAAAGTTGCCACACTTTAAAATGCGTACCTCTATTGGTACAAATTCCCCCCTTTCTCAGAGGAACCGAACCGCTCCATTAGTATCAGCTGCGGGTGTGAGTGCCCATACCCCTGCCACAGCCCCTCTTTCCACTCCGCAGCTCCTGCTCACATCAAGGCGCAGCTTTTTGCTATTTAAATAGGCTCCACGAGGAACAAGGTAGCTTTCAAGTTTTAAACAGAAAAGCAATCTTCAAAGCAGCCCAGAACCTGCTTCAGGTAGGAATGCAAAGGGATGGAATAAAGCGTGTGGGAGGCATGGTATTATTTTGGAAACAGGGAAATCCCAATTTTATTAACATCTCTGAAGAATCCAAATCTTTCTGCACCTGGGGTTTTCCCAGGTGGGATGGGGAAATGCATTTTTCCATTTGATAAATACCTGGATATAGGGCCACACTGAAAATTTCAGGTAAAACAGAAAGTTTCCATTCTGAAAACTAACTACCTGCTTATGAAATAGCTGTGCTTCATTCAGGAATTGTGGGCTTCATCACTACGCAGTTTTAGATTTTGCTTTGTCTTCCTGAGAAAGCATGACACTCTTTCCTGCTACGTGAATTACTAACAAAAAATATTGCAAAAATAGTTTAGAATTTGATATTAAATTACACAAAAAGATGAAGTCTGGCGCCTGATGAAGGCTTAAGTCATACCTAAGAGTCTCCCACAGTCATGGTGGAGAGCTCTGGGTCTGGCCTAGGAATTCCTGTCCCCTTGTTGTCCCCTTTGCACAGTTACATAGGGCAGATGCATCTGATGAACTGCACCAAGGCTGGTGGCCCCTGTGTGGGACTTTACCAAGGCACACCACCTGGCACGGGAACTTGCACGTACCCTCAGGTGTTGCCACTGAAGATGGTGGTTCTCTGTTTTGCTGCTGCTTCCCAGTGTGCGAAGGGACCCCAAGCAAAAGTGATTCTCTGTATGTTCATAATGTATCGTAATGTAACACCCTAAAGCCCATCTTACCTCTCAGGAAAGGGAACGTAGGCCAAATTGCCTAACTTGTCTCACAGCCCAGGGTAGCCCTGCCTGGTCCCTCATGTAGGAGTAAATTAAATAAAAAATTTGAGGGCAAAGAGTAGGGACTTCCAGGAACAAAGCTTTTTAGTTGTAGGAGACACTTTAGATGTCACCCTCATACTTACAGCCCATGCCTACAGCACAGCTGCCATGCACTCACAGTACTGGGTAAATGAAATAAAGCAATAATAACAAATATATGCATTTCAATTACTGAAATGTTCCCATGCATCAGGCCACAAGCTTAAAAACTCCATCTGTTTATTTAATTGCAGTTTACCGGGATCATGGTAATTAGAGATAAAACAGATCTGTTAGATTATCCAGTTTATTTTACTGCAAGAGCGGTAACTTAATAAGACATATTAACATATTAAATTCATCCTGCCCTAGATCTCAGCCAAAATGCTGAAGAGATAAGATACGTTAGTGAAGTTTGCCTTCATAATAAAATAGTTGATATCTGCTTTACTTTGGCTTGCAGTGCTACTGTGAGTCATGTTAAGAAAAGGCTTTTTTTGTCCTTGTTTTACCTGTAATCTGAACCTCGCCGCATTGTTCAGAACAGCTCCTGACCATATTGCTCTGGATGTAATTAACCACGGCACAGAGCTTTGGATTCCTGGTGCAAATAATCTCCCAGAAAGTTACTCTGGATCGAACTGATATTTCCCAGAGCACTTGCAATAGTATTTCATTCTGAGCTACAGGTTGCAGCTGGTCTGTCTCTCACTGTGTGCCGCTAAGTGCTTAGACTGGCACTTTATTATCAGAATAGAACAAATCTAGGCTAATGTGTGTAGTATAAAGAGTCCCAGGGAGCCAGGGCTCCTCATTCTCCAACCATTCTTTCCAGTTTTTCTGCTGTTGCACTCCAGATAATTGCAGTTTAATTGGGTGACATGAAATGAAAACTGTGTCCACATTATCCAGGATTATCTCTTTTTCCTGAAGCCTGCCACCAATTGAAAGGAGCCCATTTATCAGTCCAAAGAGCTGTGCTCAGTTGCTTTTACGAGCTGGGAAGAGTGTGAGAACAGGCTGGAAATAGGAGAAAAGGACTTGACAGCTAAGAAAAATTATTTCAGTTGTTTATCACGAGGAAAGTTTATCTGATTCTTTACAAAATGATATGGAGGCTCAGAGTGTCAAGCCATGAGTAATGAACATTGACCAAGTTTGCTTCCTCAAGTTGATGTGCTCAAACACTGCCTCCCTTTTGTGTGGGCACAGATCAACTTTAAAAGCTTCTTTCAGGCAGCATGAATGCACTTCATTTTACCAAAAAGAACTTTGTATTGATAGCTAGGAAAAAGGAAGGTTGTTTAAAAAGGAAGGGTAGACAATCAGGACAAAATGAAGAGCTTTCAGTTTCCATTATGAGCATGTCGCTCTATTCTTCTCAGCTGTTTATACATTCCCAGCACAATAATGCCTCTTTGCAGTAATATGTTTCCCCTTTTACACTATTCATATTGAAAAAAGCCCTCACATCATGACCACAGTCATAAATACTATAGAAATGTGGGTATAATGTCAATTTGCATTCTGTGAGAAGATCAAGGTAAACCTAAAGGCCAAAAGAATATTCCACTAATGCTCATTCATCATTCTACAGTTCCAGGTAACAGAAGGACCTTGTCACTACACCGCACACCCTTTCAATTGCTAGTGCATCTGTGTGAATATTTTAGCCTAATGCACTGATTGTTAAATAGAAAAAGCAGTCTTTGAAATTGTCTACTGCACTCATATCCCTAGCTGCACAAGGTCTGGGCAGGAGTGGTTTCTATTCAGAAGGAAATAGAAGGCTTTAGTTCAGTAAGCACACTGTGCGTGAAAGCGACTGAGGATATTAGGAGTTATTAAATTAAAGTTTGCAAAGAAAAAAAGCTCATGAACTATAAATGACTACTGTAAATATACTGTAAACACCTCGCATAGATGAATGAAACCACAGTAGTTGTCCAGGCACTTCTGATTATAAATCCAACCCAGAGAAGGGATTTGAATATGTACATACTAATAAATTGCCCTTTTCCATCACTTATGCCTGCTTAAATCGTTGGCCAGCTGCATTAATTAACACAACACACCTCTAAATAAAGGCACTCTCACAAGCACACACACAGAGGCAGAGCATAGCTGGCAGTCTATCCCCCTTGCTTGCACACTGGCCTGGGTCCTACTTTAGGATGCCACAGTCAAGGGTTTGTAACGCTCAAAAAAACTGTTGCGACGTCATCTAACCTTAACGTAGTCAATTGTACCATGAAATCTGTGCTTGAATGGTGGCTATTCATTTCATGGAAGTCAAACTACTCCATATTCAGCCATAGTCCGGCTAAATTCCTCTATCCCTCTTCCTCTATCCTCTGTCCTAAACCATTATCCCTTTGGTTTAAATGAAACCTATAGGAAGCACAATCTAGTCTACCTTTTTAGAGGTTAGCTGTGGAGGCAAACCACAAAGGAGCTGGAATGTCATATGGTATACGGAGGTGCTCAGATATTTACTAATAAAATGTCTCAGGGCAAATATATTTTGGCAATTAGGAATATAAAGTGCATACCCCTGGGAGAATATGTTTTTAATGTTCATGGATTGCAGTTTGACAACTTGTGTCAGGTAGAATACATTTCTGTACTGTCTCATGCAAATTTACCAGAAAACATATATATGCTAAGCATTAAAAAAAAAAAAAATACACTGAGAAGCCAAATAATTAACTTCTCATTATAGCATATAGCCAAATACAGGGAGATGAAACTTGTCTTTATCCATTGAAAATTAACACCTCCGCAGCCAGGAAGAATGGAGAACGTTTATCAAGGCTGGCTAAGGTATGTCTCCCAGGCAACATTTTCTTTTTGTGAACAGCAGATTATGAGTTACTCCCTCCTCTTGGTCTGTGACTGACCACTTTTTTTTTAAAGATCTGCGGGAATTTTGTCACTCAAAACTATATTATAATTTCTCTTCTCTTTACGGATCCATATTTTCCGTACCTGGGAATCATGGAGGTCAGAGCAATAGTCCCCGAGCTCAGGACTCACAGCAATTTTTTTCTGAGCCACAAGAAATTAAAAAGAGAAAGCTGAAGCCAACAGAGGAAACGAAGTACAACATCGCCAGTAGTAGGTTGTTCCTTACAGGCCAGGGAGGGTTAGAGGCTGCTTAGAGTCATAACTGTTGGCTTTTTCCCTCACCTTTGTATCTACCAGCACATGCCTGGCTGTGGAAATGCCATCGGAAGGGGGTCATTAACTTTTACAGCTGACGAGTGTGTAGGGAGGCTCAGCTGACTCTCCTTTACAAAGCCTTTGGGGACACATCGGTGATGAATGCTACAGCAACAGGAGAGAATGCCAGGAGATCCAGGAACGTGGCCCAGGAGCCTACATGCTGCTTTAATACAAATGGTACGTGAAGCCCAACGACTGCTGTGTGTGATGATGCAGGTAGGATGTTTGCACTGCTGCGACGGGTTTTTGTTAGTGTTTTTTTCTGACCAAGGTGTGCAGCCTGTTATATGATCAGTGATGGGAATTCTACTTTGTTTTTTATATATGTTTCACTAAGAGCCAGGCCAGCTATATGCTATTGTATTTCTCTCATGTGTTTTCAGTATAAATAAGTTATGTCAGGAAAATTTTACAGTTATAAAGAGGAGTGTGAAAAGTCTGTATATGCCCAAACTAGAGGTGACCTGCAGCTATTTGTAAGTATGCTCTAACACATTCCCTTATGCTCATTATTCAGCGAGGAAATTCCATTTCATTTGATACACACCATCTTAATAAAAAACTAGGTTGGCCCATTCACTCCACTTCTCTTTGATAAGATATCATCTGAGATGAAGGGAAAACAATTCTGGTATTATGGAGGACAGGCAGCAAGATAATTATAGTGAGACACCTGTTTTAGCTTTGTGAATGGCACCATTACATGTTTTGCTAGCCCCAACTATGTCTTTTAGTCAGAATTTCCCTAAGTTTCTATTTTATTGAAGATAGTGATCCTTAAGAACATTAAAATCTTCCTTGCATATTTCCACATCTTGACAAAATCTAGCTATTTTTCCAAATGTATTTATGTAAAATCCTTTAACACTCTAATTTCACTTACAGAGCTCGGGAGAATGCAGTATTATCCACGACAGCCCCACCAACGAGAGTTAAAGGTAAGTGGTTTGTGGTGTTGCCAGTCCATATATTTGTAAATGAAGAAACATGTGTCTCGATATAGAAAAAAACTATAAGCATATTTCATCCGGTCTTTAATTTTGAATGACCAATGTCTGTAGGATATGTTTTATTATGAAGGGTAGTTGCACTATCCTCTGTTTTGCTGAGCTATCTATATTTTTAGCTGGGTTATCTTTCCTTTTTAGTTCAAGATGCTGCTACTCAGAAGCAGAAAAAGACATAATTTGCCTCTTTGCATAATAGATTTCTATAACTTTGCTTTGGCTGTACCTCAAGTCTATGGCCTGTCTCTATATATATTCCGGATTTTCATTAGAGTTTTAAGGGTCACTCACTGAGGAGGTGTGAAATGACAGGACTGCACTTAAGAAAAGAGACACTATTCTAATTTCCACTTATATGAAGGGCTGCCTCCATTTTTTCAATAATTACTAAGCTGAGTCAAGTGTGGAGTAAGGACAGAATATTTATCTATAACATTTATAGGTCTTTAATAAGACACCGGCTTTTCTTGTAAGTTATCCTGACTTTTACATGGTGTAAAGTAGATGACTCTTCAGTTTCAGAAACATTCGCTGATGATACAGCAGCTGTGACATGTTTCGTAATGTGTCTAGTCTGCCTTCGTAGTTGGCTCTTCACTAGATTGCATGCAAACTCCCTTCAGCCAAATTATGGG
Source organism: Aptenodytes patagonicus (assembly GCF_965638725.1). Lineage (NCBI taxonomy): Eukaryota > Metazoa > Chordata > Aves > Sphenisciformes > Spheniscidae > Aptenodytes > Aptenodytes patagonicus. The sequence continues at coordinate 168,915,375 of NC_134949.1, read as the reverse complement.
TGCTTCACGGGATCTGGTAATGGAGGCACATACAGGAGGAAGACAGTCAAAATAAGGCAAAAAAAGAGAGCTTCTACAGGAGCCACACTTGCAAATCTCACTTTTGTAGGAGAACCCCGTACAAGAAAGACTTGCAAATGATTTAAGCTACAGGTTTTCTAGACCTTTATGTTGGCTACGGATTCTGATTCCAACTCACCCACAACAGTGTCGAGTAAGCCAAGGTATTTCCAGCAGTGGGGGAAAAAACATATCTGTACCACTGTACAGGACTTTGGTGACACCTCATTTTGAATGTACGATTTTAGGCATAGCGATAATGAAAATTCAATCCCACACAGTCAGAGAATCATTAGTAGGAAAAGTGAATCTGTTCTTATATAAGGATCTAGAAGAGACTGCCTTCATTAGCTGCTTATAATAAGACGTGATTGATCTCCACTGTTGATGTTTACCCCTCTGACACATTTACAGAACAGGGTTGCTTCACCTAAAGAGAATGTTGGCAAAAGAACAAATAGATATAAACTGGCCATGGGTAAACTTTGCCTGGGAAAGGGGGTTCTCTGCTGTCAGAAGGCAGAGGGTTTGGATCAACCTTTTATTTGGAAGAGGGAGGGCAAAATGCTAACAACACTTGAGATGGAGCTCTGTGAGCTTAGTAAGTACATTATGTGGCCTGTATGCTTGCAATAGCAGATGACTGAACTGAATGACAGGTCCCTACCTGTCCTATATTCCTGTGTTTTTTTATCACATTCCTTGTTCCTGTTTTCCGTGTTTTATTTTCTTGCTTTTTCTTACTCTTGCTTATAAGAAGATAGGCAATTTAGAGGAGAAACAAGGAAATGCTGATGGATGATACATGGTGGTGTCAGTGCCCAGGGATCTGAATAAGCAGCCAACAATGTTCTGCAGTAAGCCATGGCATTGCAGATATCTAGACACTGTATTCAATCAGTGGAAGGTACTTTGGGTGTCCCCTTTTTCTGTCACTTGTAATGGCACAGAGCACGTCTGTGACATGAGAGGGCAAGAAGATGTGTCCCTGTCTAGATTCAGTCAGTTGTCTTCATCATAGCCAGTGAAAGCTCAAGACAGCTGAGGCATCGCCTGAACCAGTTCACCAGGAGAGATAAAACAATCAAGTTGCCACTTAACATTTATACTCTAGGCACCTATCAAATAGGAATTGCACTGAAATCAACAATCCTCTAACAAATAGCCCCACAGACCGCAAATCTTACAGTATCTCATTTATGTGTACATGCCAGGGTTGTCATACTTGCTTCAAACCGTGAAATTCATAAATCAGGATTTGAAAAGGCATACATTATAGTTGGTTTCAGATAACAATATTATGAGTTAGAGATGAAAGGGAACAGGTTGGCCAAACATCAATCCAATCCCAAACTGGTCTCTGTTTTTCTAAAAAAAAAAAAAAAAAAATTGAATGCATTTATCCTTTTTCATCCGATTTCACATTTTTAAAGAAGATTTGAAGGCAATCATCTTTACAATTCTACATATAGAAGGTAGCCCGGCTCACTCCCTTCATCTCAACTAACTACAACTATCTAACGTGAAATTCAGTTCCAGATCATGAGCATTCAAATTTAAAAGTCTGCAGTGTTGATGTCTAATGTAAGCTGGGTGTTTCAGGTCTCCACTGCAATCAAAAGAGATCATGACTGAGATGTCACTGCAGAGACATAAACGTGTAGTGTCCTTTGAGCCCACCATAAGGTAGCCAAGATATCTTCAGAATGCTGGCAGATACAACTAGGATTACTGGATACTGGGAGAGGCAGCTGGATGGAGGCTACTCCAATTGCCTAAATTTAGGCAGCTGAATCCCACCTCTAGTCAGTATAGTCAGTGGTGTCTACAAGATTCCTTGTTGCATCCCGAAGATATCGTGCTGAGAGATGCCTTCCATTTCCATGAATTCAGCCACCACTAAGGACGCGAGGACCTTCTCTCTTTTCAGTCCCCTATGCTTCCCCACTCCACTGAAACACTACCCTATATTGCACAGCAGTTCACAGTTAACACGACCAACGCTCACTTGCAATCTTTTTTCTCACTACACCACTTGCTCCCTTTTTGTGGAAAATACCCCCCCTCTGTTTCTGTATTTGGACGCAGAGCCATGGAGACATCCTTCATTTTCCCTCTCTGCCTCCTGCCATACCTGCACTGTCTCCATGTTCGATTGTTTCTCTTTTCAACAACGCACTTAAAATTCCTTCCAATAGCCAAGGTATTTATCCACAGTCTTAAAATCCCTCATAATTGCTGCATTATTCTTTGACACCTACATTATACCCTGCAGTTCTATCCGAGCACTGCAAGCCCTCTCCTTGGACGGATCATTTCATGCCCTTCACCAAGTCTTTCCCTTTGACCCCAGCTTCTAACAGAACTGAGCGGAAAATTTTCATGCCGACCTTCCTATATCTCAGGCTTTTTTTTTTCCCTGCCATATTCCTCTTCATGCTCTTCATCCCAGCAGCACCAGCCTTGCTAGACCCTTTATTGTTTTCTTCCACACACATCACTGTGTCTCTTACCAGATAGTGTTTGTAGTGGCCTTCTACCATTCTCCTCCGTCAAGTGTGTCCTGAAAATCCATTCTTATGAAACACCCAAAAACATTATGTCACACTGAAAAAGTTCACTGTCCTTGCGCTGCGTCCTGGATGTTGACGGACAAGATTAGCTACTTGCCATGCTTAAGACTGGGGCGGCCATTAAGAATGAGAGCTCTGATACGAAGCAGGCTCAAATTGAGAAAGTAGAGCAATAGCATGGACAACTCTAACAATTTTTGGTGAAACCCATGAAATGCTTCACGTTCTGAAATCTGCTGCAAGATAGTCTCCTACTGGGTAGTACAAGGGCTGGCACTGGCTTGTTACCACCCACCTTAGTGCTCAGGGGTCACCCCTTTCTTAGGATGGGTATGATACTCTATGTCTTTTCCACCGTGAAGCCATTTCAGTGTTCTGATGGGGAAAACATACGATGACAGTTATTGAAACCATATTGAGGTCACATTAAAGGCATTTAAAACTGGACTTGTGATAGAGTCTTCGCAGGGTGGCAGTGACATCTCTGAGTGCAATAGGTTAGAGATCAGACAACGTGCATTAATGCTGTTGAGAAATTTGCTGATGACATTCATAATAATTAGCTGTTTTTAACAGCAGTTTCTTAGCCTGTTGTCCTGGTTTCGGCTGGGATAGAGTTAACTCATCAGGACAGGGATTGCGTATTCTCTCTAAACTTGCCTAGATGAGGTCAAAAGATGCATTTTTTTTTGAAGTGTTAAGGCAAAATGATTTGACTTGCATTTAAAAGCTCACATGGGCTGGGCAAGTAATAATTTAGCATTGTAGCTACTACAAATGAATCTTGTGCTCCACCTTTTCTTATTTTTATTATTTATGACAGTACCACCTGTCTTTCACTCTGGGCTCATTAACACTGTGTCATCCTGGGAAACACCTCCAGATTGCTCACTACCACTTGGGAACATCGGAAGAACAGGCTGTTCCCAGCCCGTGCTTCCCCAGTTATGTGCCGTGCATGCTGGGACAGGACTTTGGCAGCACAGGAGAATAGTTAGGTAGTGGAAGCATCCGTAAGCCTGCAGTTCGTGCCTGCCTCAGTTACGGAGGCTTTCTAGTACTCTGAAGCATAACTAATGTTGGTTGCTCCTCTTGAGCTTGCAGCGTGGAACTCCACATTATTGCACGCTGCTTACTTAAGCCTCCACATTGCAGTTACTGCCCAGAGACCACCTTGCTGAAAAAAAACATGAAGAAAGCCAAGCAACCTAAGAAACTCCACTTTCCCTTCCAGACTTTGCCTCTAGCTGGAGGATAGCACTTGGGGAATACTGCATCTCATCTGTCCTCTGCCGGGCACCCGTTGTTGCCCTGCTTGGGCAGGGACCCTCAGGTGCTCGCCAGCGTGTGTTTGGGCTAACGCGTTTCGAGGGGGGAAAGAACGGGCTGCAAAGTACCCTGCCCTTCGTGTGAGGGTCCCTTAGTTAGGCAGCAGATATCCATGGGGTTGTCCTGGAAAACAAGGGGCACAGGAACTTCCTCTGCCACAAGCATCACTTCACGTTTCATAAAACTATTCTGCTCCTTCTTAAGAAGTGGCTCATTTTTCCACATCTGATTGCTATTCCAGAACTTCATGACTCTCAAAATCCTTTGACTTTCAGCTGAAACTTAGCAAGGATCAGCTCAACCTTATTTATTCTTGTGCCAACATTGTCCTTCAAATTGCTTTTCTCCTGCCCTGCGCATTACTCCTCTGATGTACAGAGAGCAGCTGCATCCCACCTCAGCTTTGTTTTGCTAGGCCAAGCAAGACAAGCACTTGTAATATCTTCTTTTAAAAGAGGATCTCCATTTTCCCAGTCGTCCGAGGAGCCCTCCTCTGTACTCGTTCCTGCCTGCTGGTGCCCCCCTCTCCCCAGCCCCTCTGCCCACAGTCCAGGCGACCAGCAACCCCACTGCCTGCATGGCAGCGATGGCAGCAGCTGCAGCATCGCGGGCTTATTTGTCCCAATTTGGCACCTCTTTCCTCACTCTTTTACTGTTCTGGCTTTAGTATTTCCCTGCGTTTACTGGCAATACCTTGGCTGGTGCCTTTGAGTGTTTTCTTGGCTTTTTTGGCTTTTTTTTTCCTGCTTTTTTCTTGGCTGCTTCACAACTGGCAGCTCAGTTGTGAAGCTCTGACCAGCTGACATACCCCTTCCTTACTTTCTTCCAAATGGGAATCTTCAAGCTGGCAGCAGAAATTCTTGTGAGTAAACCCCCAGCTCCCACCGTTGCATTTTCTATTGCATTTTTCATCATACTGCTGCACCAAGCCACCCATTTTGTTTTGCAGGCTATCCCAGTCATCCCTGAGTATTAATGATGTTGCCTAATGAGGCCAACAATTAGCTTCTGATGGTGCTGAGCTAATGTCATTTCTACAATAATTTATTTCATTTCCTTCAAGATTAATCTTTTCTGCATTTTGCAGTGCTGGGTGCATGTAGCAGCCTGGGCCTGCCCTAGGAAGAAGGGAGGAAGGTGAGGAAGAAGTATGTCAGCCTTCCTTGAAGGGAGGAAGGTGAGGAAGAAGTATGTCAGCCTTCCTTGAAGGTCCATCTGCACCCCAAAGCAGGTGTTTCCTCTTCCTCTAGGTTCTGGGGTTCACAGAGCTGGAAAGCTCAGTCCTGGATTTAAAGGAAAGCAAAAGCAAACAACTTCCCAGGACCACTGCTGCATTCCTGCTTTTTCTGTAGGAGGGTAGGAGAGGCTTTAGTATATAAAGCTATGAGCGGATGCAGAGGGCCAGATTCTCTGGGTTAGTGGTGAATTATAAGGTGGCTTTTCATTCTCTTGATGCTCCCTTCGGATTTTGCAGTGAGACCAAACCTCTGCAGATCCCTCTGCAATTAATCTATATCAGGCTGCAACTCCAAATACTTTATTAGCAACTGACAACCACCTCTCAACCAGCCCTTGGACTCAACCAAGGGTAGCAGTAATGAAGGGGGCTGATACAAAACTGCTCATTTATATGAGTTGAGTGACACAGAGAGATTGCAGCATTTGAGTTCTCAGCGGCTATGACATTGCCATCACACTAGACTAAAGTGCTTTAATTTTTGTCATGGGATCAGGTGACTACTCATCAGCCATGGCCATTTGTAGCTGTGTTGGCCATGAGAGGGAAGGACAAGTGTTAAAGTACAGCCAGTGACCTTCTTAGTTAAATAATGTTGACTTCAATGCATGTAAGACACGCAGAGTATATTTCCAATGTATGTGATACTCATTTTAATTATATTTCTAAAACTCCGGCCATCTGGGTCCAAATCTTGGCTTAAACGAGAATAAAAAATGAATTTGGCAGTGCCCACCTCCTGCTTTCACATCATGAGAACCGCTCTGCGTTTTGTGCATCCCAAAATGTACAGCACAGTTTGGGAGCCAGTGAGGACCATGCCGGGGAAGCACGGCCAGTCTGAAACAGCACAGGTTTTGTAGGCAGGTCTGCACATGTGAGCCCATACGGTTCTGTCTTTACCTGGACTTCCTAACCATCCACAAGCAGCAGATTCAGACACCAAGAAGAGGATGTAAAATCACGGTTCACCACCAGCAGAAGTGCTGTGTGAGGTGTTGCTGTTGTCGAGGCTCTGAGGGCACCCATGGGATGGAGCTCCCCTGGGACACCCAGCCACCGCCCTGCCCATGGGCACCTGAGCTCACTGCCAGGGCACAGGAGGAGCGGAGCTGCCCCATGAGGGGGGACGAGGAGTAGGGTGCTGCAGGGACCCCACGGCCAGCCATGCCACCACAATGGGCGGGGGAATGAGGGTCCTATCAGGGACAGTAAAGCCTAGTGGTGCTTATGGTAACCTAACTAATATGAACTTTTAATTTCTCAAAGTAAGATTTAATTTGGTCTGCCAAATTAGTTTCAAGGTGCCTGACATGAATAGCTTCAGGTGGAACCAATTTTTGGAAGATAGAAGACTAGCACATCCCCAGACTGATCCTATGTCTCCTCAGCCTCCAGCCACACCTGAAAACCTTCACCGGGCGATTTGTCTTCATTTACCTGAAGTATTTAAATACCTCAGCACTCACCGTATGCCCCACTGTAAACATAGGGCAACCTCCGATTACCTTGGAAAAAAACAGAGGCAGTGGCGAGATAATGACCACAGATGTAATGACAACCAGTGTACAAATAACCATCCTGTTCAACATGTAACTCGGTGTATTCCACTCACCGCCGAAGAAACAACAGACCATTGGCTTATGTGAAATCATTGCAGGGGCTGTTAGGCTGTCGCTTCCCTTTCCACCCTTGCCGGCTGCCGGAGTGAGCGAGAGGGTAATGGAAGAGGCAGTCGGCTGGGAAAAGCAGCTCCCTCCCGCCAGCACAACCTCCGGAGGCTTTCCCGAACCCCCTCGGAAGGTAGGTACAAATTAAAGACAAGCTTTTCCTCAGCCGTAACCAGGCCCTGGGGATTGTTGTTAGCACTGCAAAATAAAGACAAAACGCGTAGAAAATGACTGCAAGAGCGGGATGCTGGGAGACAGCCGGCACAACACAGGGAAAAAAACACAACAGGAAAATTTAACGTGGCAGTCTGCATTATTGTGCTACTTGAGCGCAAGATTTTTTCCATAATAAATGTCAAACTTAGAAAAAACTAGCATTCCCAAAGATGGCCTACCTTCCCCTTTTCTCACTTAAAAAAAAGAATAGTTTGCCAGAATTGGGGACAATTTCTGAGATCCTTTTTCAGACCTATTCCTACTGAAACAGAAGTCCTGTTTTCCCCGAGCGAAGGCTGCCGGGTCCAGATCTTGGACCCTTACCTCCCATCCCCACACAGACATACAAATTCCTGTTGACAACAAACAGCTCCCAGCATGATCATTTTCAAATCCAGTCTAAACTTCCCATCGATATTAACGCAAAACGGAGCGTGCATCATGGTTTAAAAAAAAAAAAAAGAGCAATATTGTTTTATTAACTGAAATAAAAGGTCGGAGGAAGAATTAAGATAAAGAAACAGCAAAAGCAGAAAATGTATCTCCTATGCTTAGGGAGTCATTCAACCTATAAATGGTCTGCAGGATTCTCTTAAAATACATTTTTCCAATCTATTTGAGCTACAAGAACTTGTACGTCATGCAGCTCCGCATTGTTGCTACAGGCACTTAAATACTGAGCTGTCTTCTGCTTACCCTGATACTGGTCCCGTTGTGCAGCTCTGCGTAAAAGCCCTCTCACCTCAGTCCCGCTTTCCATTCAGACAAGCTTTACGTTGCCTGCCCATTCAGTAGGACTCGGGGAATCGGGGTGTCATTGGGTCTCTGGTTTTCCCCCTGTAAGAGTGCAAAGGCAACTGTTCATGATTTCTTTTTGACGTGGCACAGGGCCAGGAGGAAAGGAGCTTCATTTGTGAAATGCTAAGCAATGTAATTTCACATCAGGGCCATCAAAATACTTCTCCTCAGCTTTACGATGAGGAGCTATCTTTGTGAACCAAGTGCTTGGTGCAGCATACCCATATACGGCATGCTCCCGTCATTGTACGCCTGCGGCTCTGTCCAAAGGGAAAGTGAATTGCTCTCATAAAACCAAAGAAAAGTTGTATTACAAATTGTTTTGTTACGACCAGTTGTTCTCACGAAACTCAGCTCTTGTATTCTGTTATAGGTGATTGCTGCGATCTTCAGAAAACAAGGTGAAAAAAAAGCCTCCTGTTTGCAGGGTAACGGGCTGATCTGACAGCCTCTGCAGTGGGTGGAAGGATCTGACTTTTTTCCAGTGGGATTGGGATAAAATTGACTTTGACCAAGAGATCCATCAGGACCCAGTTTTTTTCTCTTTCCAATCAGGGAGTAAAATTAAAGGCATATAAATAAACCCATAACTCAGCCCGCTGTCTTGCAGATGTTAATTTCCTCAACACTTTTTGTACAGGAAGCTTAAAAATGCTGAAGTTAAATGGATATTTTTGGTACGACTTAATTCTAATCTTTCAGGTATCATAAAAACCAGCCAGAATATATATATGTCGGAGAAACCCGCACGTGGCCCCTCCGAGCTGTGCTGGGACAAACGTGGCGCTGCCTCAGCACAGCCTTTGCACGGGAGCCGAGTGGGAGCGAATTGCTGGCTGTCACCAGGCGAGCGTGGCTATTTGACAGCAAAAGATTGCACGGCGTATTTGGGGATTCCTGGACGGTGCCTGCATGACTGTACCCGGCACATTTTACAAACCACTTCAGGAATCTTCTTCCGAAGGCTGTTGGCCGGGGCAGCAGCCATATTCTCCCAGCTCGGGAGACTGGGCGTGAATGTGGTGATCTGTGAAACCTTCAGGACCGTGGTCTCTAAAGGGTTACAGCTAAAACGTCTGTAGAAAATCAGCTTTAAAATGTTATACAACAAAACATGTTATTGCTGGTATTTGAGTCAGGCTTGATAATGCATTTCAGGCTAAAATATTTCTTTGATTGTCACAGAAATATGTGGAGAGCCAAGTGTTTGCTTTCAGTGTGCGGAATATATTTGGTTGCATTTCATTACCAGAGGCTAATTGTCTGAGAAACAGTTTTCACATCCAGAATTCCTGATATGGTGCAAAAAAAAAAAAAGGCTACTGGGAACCAAGAAGCCTTATGTCGCTGATTATTTAAGAGTGAAAGGATTAGTAGTGGCAGCGAGTATTTAGGCACTTTCTGAAAGAAATGTAGGTTAGTTCTTGGTTTGATGTGGGTGCCCAGCAATCCTACCCAACGCTGAAGTTAAAGCACCACGTGTGTACTGGCTGTTTGTTTATAAATACCTCAATAGCCATTTTCAGTAAAATATGGAAATTCCTTCATTCTGTAGCCGTTCTCTGTTAGATCATTAAGCATGTCAATACTGCTGAACAATCAAGCAGGGGAAAAAAAATGGTTTAATCTGCTTATGCTGGAGTGCTTATTTATTACAATCATTCATCAACAAGACCTGAAAAAAAAGGGGGTTGATTATATCCATTGGTTAAATACCACGCGGTACACAAACGTGGCAAAGACAAGAAAAAGATGGGCATCCTGCCTGATAAAGAATTACACTGGAAGTGAAAGGCTGACCTGCAGTCAGCAAATGTTAATCATTTTTACACCAAAGTGAGTGTAACGTTTCTATAGGGAAATTACTTCAATCTGGTCAGTGCAAGGAGCAGTTTGTATAATCGGATTGCAAATAAGGTTTGATCACATTCCAGCTTAATCTACTCTCTGAGCACCATTTACAGCACTAAATCAAACACTGGGAAGCTGCAGGTGCTGCTTTACAGTCATTACACCCAAGGGGCAGGGACTTGGTAATAAACAGCAAATAAATTGAAGCACTGACTTGCCTGCTACAGGGCATTTCTAATTATCCTCTAGTTTAGCTGGAAATTGTCATGCTCTCATCACAGTCTATTTTAACTGCTGCTGAATAAGTGTGACACTTTTAGACTGAATTAACTGAGAATATGAAGAAATGCCTTCTTTTTTTTTTTAATGTTGGATCAGAAGTAACTTGCTAACATCCAAGGAGGACATTCTGTTTTCATGTCCCCGCGCTGGAAGTAAAAACATAACAACTGTAAGCCTCATATATTTTAATTATGGGCTGAAGACCTACTGAAATGAACAGCACTTGTCATGATAGCTCACATGTATTACCAAATAGGCTGATAAGTAGGGCTGCAGCCTCCCGTGCTGTAGTTGATCCAGGATTGCTGGTGGTGGTGTTTCCCGGAAAAGTTGATCTCGAGAATGAATAGCGATTAACAAAGCAGCACACTGCTGTTGTGATATATTTAATAAGTTTAAGGAGAAGGGAGGAAGATAAGACCCCTAGCTTCTAAAAAAAAGTTGTTTGGCAACGCACAGATAATTGCAATGATTAAAAGCCGCAAATACCTTAACCATTTGTGATACCTCCAGATCCTCCCACCCAGATTTCATTTTAGTAACTTGTCAACACAAGTAATATTCAGGAGGAATGTTGATATAAAAAGACATCTCTGCTGGGAAGTATGGCACCGCGGCAGCGAAGGTATGTGATACACCTTGACGAGAGGTGATGTGGTGATCATTTTCAGTACTTTTAATAGGATGTGTGATATGCAGGTAGCCTGACAGCTGCAGTTACGAAGCTGCTGTATAGCTCAAACCCAAAACTAAATGGCTTCCTGTGGAGGTGGGGGGATACAACAGGGCTGATGCTAGGAAGCTCTCTAGGTTTTCCAGCTAGAGAGAAGCTAGTTGTAACTAGCTAAGACATATATCTTTCTATTTTAAAGCGACATTATTGTGTAAATTTCTAAACCACAATGAAGTCCCAATTTGGGATCATATTTTTAGCCATATGCGATGCTTTTTATTAGTATACTGTGAAATAAGATTCACAACCTTTAGGTAAATTGTTCCCCCTAATATCCCTAAAGTAGTGTAATAATAATGAATGCAATTGGATCACAGATCTGCAAATATTCTTTTTCCACTTGCTAATGAACAAGAGACAATAGAATAATCCTTGGGTTTGCATCTTTTAGGACTTCAAACAATTAATAGCTTAAATGATTTATTACAGGAAAAATGTGTAACTGCCGGTTTTACAGATCTCAGTGGTTCACCTTTAGAGGGGGACTACGGAGGAGATACAGCACTGCAGAGTACAGCGCAGCTCCTGTCATCCAAGCTGCAAATAATCTCAGTTCGCTGACCTCAACTTCCAGGCTCCGAGGAGCGAATAAGGACTGCATGACCACCGTGCCACAGTATTTATTTCCGTAGGGGGTAAATGGATCTTTTCTGCTGGATAAACTCAGTTGCAGACTGGAGTGATGGTGGAGCAGAGGCTGCCCTAGTGCCCATTGCAATACTGTTGGAGTTTCTAAATCAAACGGAGGAGCAGGGGCTGGATGTCTCTGGAAGCGTCTGCTTTGAGCTATTTTACGGGAAGAATAGACTAGAATTGAGCCCAGAAGATAAAAAAAAAATGTTAAAGGCCCAGAAAAATTGAGATCTCTGTCTCTGTTGAGTCCAGTCATTTTCCACCCACCAATTAGGCTTCAAAACTGCGTATTTATTTGTAGATGTTATCACAGGAGCACAAAGTATTATCCCGTCCTTAATATTTGTTTTCTTCCCCCCCAGATAGCTACCGTTATTTCCAGTGGCCACAACCAGGACCACTCAACATTAGCTGGCAACTTTGTTTTATTTTTTTCTTATGGAAATGCAAAGAATGTTCCTTTGTTACATGTTGATTTGGTATGGTATCTGCATTTAAAGTGTCTCCATGTTGTAGATGAGCTATGCTTTTCACATTATGTTCTTTCTTTTGGTTTTCAGGCAAATTAATTAACATGATACAGAAAAGGGAGAATACAAATGCTGAAGCCCTCACTTTAAGCCCTCATACTCTTTTGTTCTCCATTATTGCACCAAATTATTTAATTGGGTCTCTCTGATTGTGCACAGACACAGAAAAGAACACAGTCTATTGTGAGAAGCCCTACAACCATAATGCAGTATCAAATTCAATTCCCATCAAAAGTGCTTGCTGCTAAAAGCCTGTACTGTGGCTGCAGATTAATGAAGATCTGCATTGAGCAAAGTGGTGGTCGTAGAGACATTATTTTTCTCCAATAGAAGGCCTATTCTTGAAGAACAATAAAAGCATAGAAAAGCGTTAGTCTGCTTATGGATGGAAATAAATCAAAATGAATAAGAGGGTTGATGGAAATAGTCTGAAAGCAGTAGAGTGGAATTCTGAAAATACTGTTTTTGTTTTGTAAGGATTTTTTTTTCCCATAGTCTCTCAAAAATGCTGCTTGATGGAGGCTCAAAAGCCTTGGAGTGAAGGACAAATTTGAAAAATCAGAAACTAATTGGAGAAAATCAGCATTTCACAAATGCATTTTTTTCTGCAGAAATGTTGCACAGAATCCAGACTCAAAAGAAGAAGAAAATGTAAAGAAGAAGGAAAATCAGTCGCATTAACTAATACACAAGTCTGACCCAAAGAACAACGAACAGCTCTGAAACAGCATTCAGTCACCTTCAGATGAACTCTTCTTCTTCTTTCCTTTTTCTCGACACAATTTTGTGCATTATTTTTCTTTTTTCTTCTTCTTTCAGTGTCAAAATCAACTTTGTGCTTGTTTGTGTCAACTACTAGGGCCAAATCCCAACATACTTACCAGCAATTAGAACATCGCCATCGCCTGTAGCTGGACAAGCATGTGACTGTAATACTAAGCAACTTCTTTTTAGAGCCACGTGGTTGCTCCTTCCATACATAGAGGTGGTATCACCTTAGCATTGCTCAGTGCTGGACGGGTTTGATCAATGAGCAGAGTACTCGGGTAAAGCGAACAGACCATGCTGCGGTTAGTCAGTCAGTCATTGTCAGGCTGTGCAGAGAGGAGGGGACCCACACTCGCATCACCTAAGGTCACCCACCAAGTGGAGACAGACAGGCTAGGATGCTGAACAGGCTGAATCTCCTCTCTGGAAGTCTCTCCTCCTCCCCTTTGACGTAAAAAATGCCATGGCGTAAAAAAGCCATGGCATTTGGATTCCTGACTTGAGTGAACTGTTGGGTGCCTAAAATGAGGCAAGATGAATCTGAAACAGGGATATCCATTTTAAATACTTAATCTCAGTCCTTCATTGCACTCCCAGCATCCCAGCTGTATATACAGTCACAGGTGTTGCCCTTTATTTAGGAAGTGGTTCTACCCCTGCACTGAGGATACACATTTAGAAACAAGAAATCCAGAAGCAGGTCCAGGACAATAAATGCTTTGTTATCACCATGTTAGGCTACTTTTTACCAGGTCTTTCAGGCCCAAGTCACCCACAGACCTGAAACCCTTCTTTGAGAAGAACGCCTGTTCTCCAAAGAAGTCATCGGCGTGAAAGCCAGAGCAGTAACAAAACCTCTTTCCAGAGCTGGAGCAGTGGGTGGGTGATTCTGTGCATTGCCGTGATTCAGAGGCCTACAGTGGCTTGTCCTCTGTGAAGTGAACTACCCTGTGTTGAATGATATTGGCCTGCTATTCAACCCATTAGTTTATACAGGATAAAACAGAGCTTGTCGTAGCCATTGAGTGAGAAGAGATGCAGGTTCTTGTTAAACGATATTCAAAAGTATGTCCTGAACCCGCCTTACAGACTTAATTAGAGTTTCAGCAGTCACCTAAGATTTACATTGCTGCTTGCTATGGGTACGTTGAAGGTGGAAGCAAAGTGGAGGTGCACTTCTTGATCTATATTTTACCCTGGATAAAGTCACACAAAAGCATGAAGTAATTTTGAATTATACTTTAGAATAATTTGTCATTATGCTAAGCTCTGCTCTTCCATTTTATTCATTAGTAACTTCCAGTCCGAGCTCTACGTAGGTAAGAAAAGCTTCTAGAACAGCTCCAAGAAGCCGTGTCCCTCTGGTGAGATGTGTAGTGCGAGTAAACTTAAAAAAATGGCTCCATTTTTGAAAGGTCCCAGCCTCAACACCCTGTACCCTCTTAGAAAAGCTGCCCCTGTGCATCCAAACCTGGCTGCTCTGATTTCTGGGGTTCTGTGAAGAGGAACCTAGCTTGGAGACACTGTAGATGTTGAGTGGGTCCAAAGACAGGAGTATGGAAACGGATGCTTCCAGATCTCTCGTCCCAGAGGCCAGGAACACGTGTGGGGATGGTCTGCCACTCCGGGCTGGTCTGTGAATGGGCAGCTGCGGCACTAGCACAGATCTGTGCAGGATGTGGACTGTAACTAGATGGCTTAAAATACCGCACCATGGTTACATCGTCCTGGGTCTGTTGTGTGCAGTCTTATGATCTTTGCACAGAGTTAAAAGCCCCTAAGTATTTATGTTGAATAAAAAGGCCTGAAAATGTAAGAGGGTTAGCCATAGCACACACTCTTTCTCCAGTGAAGGATTCGGTGCCTGTGAAATGCCCTGGGTATCCCACATTTCTGCATGGGCTGGAGAGATAGCCCAGGACTAAAGGGAGACGCGCACTCTTCTGGAGACACAGCTGGGGGCCAGCTGGGACACTTCATGGTGCCCAAAGTGACACCATTGCTTCTACATAACTGAGTGCCAGCTCCTTGTCAGTGCTGTATCACAGGCCTGTCCTGCATCAGCAAAAAGGGAGCCTTCCTGAGGGGTCAGACCAGTTAAAATTGACAGACTGAACACATTTTGCAGCATAAACAACATAGAATATTTGGTTTATTGTTCCTTCCTTAGTTCCCTCTTACTAAACGTCCTCTTTTTGGTGGCTGATGTTAGCAATCTAGATGAAGTCTGGGGTTTAGGCAGCATCAATGCTCACCAACCTCTCCATCACCACCCTCTCCTCACCATCCTCTCCCCAGATACCTGTGGTGAATCTCACCCTGAGGACCATGGGGCAAACCCTGCCGTTGGGAGGGGGACGTGCTGCACGGGTAGCGCTGCTCCTGGGTGTTCACCAGCATGTGCAGTGCGGACTCAGTAGCCCAAAACTGCTGGGGGCTGAGAGGGTCCCAGGTGCTCAGAGACTGAGTTATTCCGCCATCTCCAGAAGAAGTAACAGCCTTTTCCTGCACCCAAGAGCTGCTTGGAAATTATCTTGAACAGCCTGAAATGGGAAAAGAAAGAGAGGAGCCACTCACTGTGTTTCTTTCTAAGGTCACCGGGCTGCAGATCGCAATGATCCTAGTTTTTGGTATGACACCCCTTCTCATTTTTCAGGTTAGCTCCCCAGCACTGTCAGGTAAAAACTGACTTGAACAATGGTAGGTCTCATCCTATGAAACTTTACAGTTCTTTTTTTTTTTAAATTTTACAGGTGGTAAAACACTAAAGAGGAGATTATAAACTGCCACCCAGCCTGTGCCAGTAGAAAAGGAAGCAGGTGTGGGAGAGGGCTGGGTGATGCAAGGACAGTACTGTATGTGGTA
This sequence comes from Aptenodytes patagonicus, assembly GCF_965638725.1. Lineage (NCBI taxonomy): Eukaryota > Metazoa > Chordata > Aves > Sphenisciformes > Spheniscidae > Aptenodytes > Aptenodytes patagonicus. The sequence goes on along the minus strand of NC_134949.1, from coordinate 168,899,830 downwards.
GCTACAAAGCACCTGCACGTTGGCCTTGTAGGGATGTGAGCAGCTGCAAGGACTGACTATGGCTCCTCATGGATGTGCTCCTGTCCACATTAGATCACATGGAGTTTATAATCCCCACAAGCCATGTCAAACGAATCAATTACTTTGGACTGCAGTATTAATGCGGTAACCGATTCTGTGTCTGACATTTAAATACTTCTGCTGAACCCTAACCCAAGACTAATAAAAGACCAAATGGAAGTGCCTCACTCAGCTTGTTTGATCAGACAAGAAAGCAAACTAAACAAAGTCAGACAAAAGTATATTGAGTCAGACATAGCTCCCTCACCATCTCGTTCAAATCACAGACATTTGCTAGGAAACAGTGGTGTAAAACAACGCTTACAGATTTATACACCTGCTTTTGTTCTAGCAAAATGAAGGTATGAGTGAAAATCCACCCCATACTGGCAGAGAACCTCTAGCCTTTGGTGCAGCCTAACTAATCTCTCCACACCAAGTACTTGACCATTGCATTTCTGCTATCAAGTTATCTTGCCATGAATTCTTCAGTAGGTCTTATAAGCTGCAGGGTTTGAGGGTTACCGACTAAAGTTTCTCACTGGGCAATTCCTTTCCCGGGCAAAACTTCCCTCAATAAATGCTGCGAGCATCTCATGCCTGCACTGTCTCCAAAACATCTGTCTCTGGCAACAAAGGCACTTTAGACATAGTGAGCTTTGCACTGTGTTATAACTTTGATATCACCCTTTGCACAGCCATTTTACTTCAGCTGCATGCTGTGTATCATTCATTGCGAGTTTACTTCATTCTGTGGATTCATAGCTGATGCTCTCTGGACCATAAAATTTCAGCTGCAAAACCAGAACATCTCATTATTTCTGAAATATCGAGCTTGTATCTTCTTGATAAATAATTCCTACTAGTATAATGTATCAGACTAAAACATATTTTCTGAGGCCAGTGAGGTTAAAGCGGCAATCTCACCTTTTTTAATTTTTTTGCCCTGAAGACAGTGATTTCCATATATAGAGTGACCCCGGTTTGTGTTGAACATGGGGAATGAGGATGAAGCATGAAACGACACATATTGCTGTCAGAGATTTGAAATGAGGCCTGCTAACCTGTAGGCAGCCTTACAGGACTAATCAGTCCCTCACATTACCAATGTATTCAGATTGCTGCATGCAGCAGCCAGCAATGGCCGGGGAAGTTTTCTTTTTTTATCACTGCCATTGACAAACATTACATTTTAATGCGATTCTCCCCTTCCATCCACTGTCTGAAAAAAAAATATCTTTTGACACCATATCTCTGAGACACTGGTCTCATCTGGTTTCCTTGATGCTTGAAGAGTGGGTGCGACTGTGTTGATTTGCTTTTGAATATACATTAGTCAGCAGTGCTTAAACAGCCGATAACAATTTTTTTACTCTTGTAGCTGACAACACAAACTCTTTTGAATTCAGTTTGTTTCTTAAACTTTGCCTCTGAAGTTTATAGTAGCCCAAGACACCTGAGCTGAGTTTGTTTGGAGATGGTGGAAGATGCGTGAGAAGGAACGAAAGCCAAAGCCTGTCTTTTGCTCGCGAGATTTTTCTTTTTTATATTATTCTAAGCATCAGTCAAAGCATTAACAAAAGAGCCTCTCGAATCCATAAACTCCTGACTTTCCCATTCAGAGCACACACCCAGCAAAGACTGGTTTTCCCCTTTTGTAAGACAGAAGTTTCAATGCTGGTAAAATGTAATTTAAATATACTCTTTCAGATGACTGTTGTACTAAGTGCTATTTCATCTACAGGCAGTCGTATTTCTTGTGTTCTTGGTATTACGTGATGACTCTCCATTTCAAGGTTTTGCGCAAGGACATCAAAGCAGAAAAGGATAGAAAAAACCTCACTAAAAGTCCTAGTGAGTAGTAGCCACCCAGTACGTAAATCCCTTCAAGCGAGGACTACGTTACCAGGCTTTTGCGGTGGAAAAAGGCGTGGTAGGAAGAGCTGGGTCAAAGGCACAGGCCATACCCCCCTCTAGTCCCAGTCCAAGCAGAAATCCACCTGGAAATGTACTATACTGCCTGGCATGCTAATCCCTCTCCTTGGATCCCCCCACCCCTTCTGTTTTGGGGCTAGTGGCAACACAGTGAAACACACACCTAGGAGGAAGAGCAGGCATCAGTGCTGAGGCCTGGCACATCACCTGCATGCTTAGCATCTCCAGCATTAGTCCTCCTGTCTCGGCCTCCTGCCTCCCATTGCGTCCTGTCCACAGGGCCCTGAAGACATGGGGTTTGCTCCTGTTCAGCCATTAACCCTCCTCCTGAAGGAATAAAGCAGTGGTGCTCTCTGCCCCCGTGTCTCAGCAGGTTTTCCTGGCACTTTCTCCCTCATTGGGATCCTTTGTAGGAGAGGAACAGTGGAGCTTGCATCACAGCTTGCTATGTTTGGTTAATGGGCTTGCTTTGAGGATCAGTGTCATAAAAAAAATAAAACAAATAGTAAGAAGAAAATTTCGTGCCTTTAGTCTCCAGCATCCATAACGCTAAATATTTTCTGGAGGATGTTTTGCACCCCTCATCCTTGGAGGGTGCTGCTGCAGGGTGGCTCAGGACGAGGTGATCCACCCTCCCTCCCCACCCTGGGCTGTACATTCCTTTCCCCTCCCTTCTTCTGGCACCAGTGCTCATCCGAACCTCCAGCGAACTAGCTCCAGGCACAAAACTAGCCGAAATCTAACCTGGGATTAAAAAAAAAAAGTGAATGGAAGCCTAAAACTGTTGCAGAACCTGATCCCAAAGGTGCTCAGCAGCTCTTGGAGATAATGAGCATCCCACAAGTCCAGACCCAACCTTATCTCATCCTGGAAATAAGGGAGATGAGGAGGACATGTTCCAGCCTGGAACAGTGATTCCCCGATTCGGTGAGTCCATAGTGCATCCTTCAGCATGGTGCAGGAGTGCTCAAGCCAGCTCCAGGAAGAGCAGCTCTGGAAGTGGCAGTGATATGGTCACACCAGCATGGTGCTTTAGCCTGGTGAGCCCTGCTGAGGGGAGGTTAGGTCCATAACTCTAACTTGGCACCAGCTGGCCAACCAAGGCTATGCCAGGTCACAGCTCTCCCTGAGGTCCCGTGTACCTGCCAATCCTGTGGGGACATGTTGGACATGCCAGACACTTTGGATGGCACTGCCCATCCATGTGTGGGCAACGGCACTGAGCACTGGACCTCCATCGGGGTTAGCCGCTGCCAACAGCCAGCCACCGTGTGGACGGTCCACTGGATGCTCCTCAAGATCACTGCCTCAGTCTGGAGATCAACCCCCCACCTTGTCATTATGTGTCATTTCTCAGCGCTTCATTCCCTCTCAGAAGGATTTACCTGGAGGCTCAATTTACCACAAAACTCAGAAGCAGCTCTGGGGAAATGTCTACTCCTCATGAAACAGAAAAAAATAAAGTTCCCACTGAGGTTTTACATGGGTGTTATTTTTCCCCTTGTGTAATGTATGCAGTTGAACTCAATATTTTTTTCCTTGAAATAAAGAGCTTCAAAGGCAGTTTAAATAAATAAATAAGCTTGATGAAGTGATAGATTTTTTCTGGAGGAGAGATCATCGACAAATTCATTTTAGAAATCTTTTTTTCCAAACCATGGCATCTTGTTTTTAGAAAGATGTTTGAAGTCTTTGAATTTGCCCCTTGGACCCATTTAAATCTAATTTCTAATCCCTTAGTCTCTGTAATCATATGAAACCTCTACTTTGGTATTATCATTTCAATCCTAAGTATGTGCCAAATACATACTATATCATCAAGTATTTGTCATATAGTTGTGATTAAGACGTAGAGTCCTCAAAAGAGGTTGATAACAGTTTAAACAACTTTGGAGTAAATTAAGGGATTTAAAGGATTACAAAAGAGATAACAGATGTTAAATGTGTACAGATTTCTTTTTTAAAGTTTTGTTGATTTTAAAATACCTGCCACAAATAATGAAATACAGGAGCTGTTCTTGCATGCTATATTCACACTTTCCATTCTCCTGCATGTGAAAACAATTAAAAATCAGATATCCCTGTCACCATTCAGCAGGGTATTTTACCTCAGCAGGACATTTCATCTCGTGAGGATAATAATGGCTGTGAACCAAACTCCACCATTCAAACTCTCGATGAAGTTCACCTCTCTCCAGCGAGGCAGAAAGCAAACCCACAGGCTCCCAAACCCCGCGATCCGGGCTAGGGAACCAAAAACATCCTCCGCAGTGGGGGCGTTCGTGTTCGTCCTCCTTTAAATAAAGGCTCCAGGCATCAACTCACCCTGGCTGTGTCGGCTCTTTGCAGTGGTGGGTGCTGCAGAGGCCCTTCCCCGGCACTGGGGAGGGGGAAAGGAGGAGGGTAGGATGGGGAGAAATGACCGGGTCTCGCCTGGGATGGCACTGGGCCATGACTCGGGCACGTTGCTGTACCTGGGGGCTGGGCAATGCTCCCAGGGGCTGAAGTAGCCATTAAAAACTAGATGGGGTTTCATTCAGTGTCCTTGGTATGGGTTACTCCTTTTGTCAAATTAGTGGGGGGTTATCTCAAAAAGAGAGTTCAGGGCTGGGCCCTTGATTTATCACAGAGGTCTAAAATTTTAAAAGCTCATACAAAAGCTTCTTCCCGCAGGTTTCATTTTATCCACATGGAGAAGTGGGTTTTCAAACACTGAGGGAGCTTCTTTCAGCCACGCAAGCAGGGCAGTTCTTCTAGTTCAGGCATTCAGAGGATTAACAGTTATTATTGTATCTTACAGCAGCAGCCATAATGTGAGGGATGCTATTGCAGAAAGACCAGGTGAATAGTTCTTATCCAAAAATGCCTCGAGTCTAAAAAGGCAAATAGAAATAAGTGTGCACGAAATGGTGCAGCAAATGGTGACTGAGAGTGTTTGCACAGACAAAAGGATTTTTCTTGGATGACCAGGATGAGGATCCTGACGGAGCTGCTGCACCGTTGAACATGATCCAAGATGAGAGCTGAGCAGTTTGGAACTTGGAAATAAAGTTCTTGCCTGGCAGCAGCTGGAAAAGCATAAGACCACACCTGAAATGGTGTGTTTATACCAGGTGCTGTTTTACAAGACGGGCATCGGAGCAGTAGAAACAGAGCAGAAAAGAGCAACAAGTATGAGAGGAGGCCTCAGGTGTTTCAGCAGGGAAGGGAGGTTAAGAAAACAGATGCTGCATTTGTTGCAAAAGAGGAGGCAGACAAAAAGGACCGTGCAACGCGTGAGATGCTGAGGAGTGGCAAAAAGCTGGACGCCAAGGATGTGAGAATGGAACAAAAAGCTGGAGGAAGAGAAGACAAGGTTTTCACAATGTTTCTGCACACTCTCTCCCTATAGAGGGTAATTAGTATGAGAAACACAATAACCCACAATCGTCAGGCAGCCCTGGATATGTTTACAACACAATGGTTTGCTGCATTGGCAGGAGAAGCTGCAAAGCCTCTTGGAAACCCCCTTGTTAAAATTCTCCCACCAAGCTGAGGGTTATATGACAGAGATAAAATCAAAAAAGCTAAGACACAAAATGCATTTCAATTAGCAAGGGACATAAGAGGCCACCAAAAGAGGTTCTTCAACACAACAGAAATAAAAGGAGAACAAAGGGAAGTATAACACCCATTAGTAAAGGTAAAGGAGAGCAAATAAGCGATGAGGCAGAGCAAACTGAAGTGTTCAACATCTCATTTCCTATAGCCTTCCCTTCCCCCCCCCCCAAGGCAAATTGCATCCAGTTATTTATCAAAATTAATTTTTAGGAAGTAACAGGAACTCCAGCTAGGTTGCATTGCAGAATAATTCTGTTGGGTGAATAGTCAAGCTAAAGGGGACACAGTTCATGCTGCAGCACTGAAGGAATGATTTGCAGTCACCGACAAGGCAATACTGAGCTACCAACAGGGCAAATGGTGGTACCTGCTGTTGGATGCGATGGTAATACTGAGCCGAGATTTTGGACTCCTAAGCTGGGCTCTGGTCTCCACACTGGGCAGGCAGTTAGGCGTGGAAGTGCTGAAGTCCTTTATTAGACCTAGCTCACTGCCGCTGTTTTTGCTGCTAAATTAATTTTCTAGGTTTATGGGATAGTCACACAAACAAGCTACTGTGAGGGAGGAGAAGGTGTAAACTTAGCGTAAGTCAGCTGCCCTGCAATAACTGCCAGTGCACCGGTTCTTACCGTGGGATACATACAGGAGAGTTTCCTCCTCAGCAAGTAAATGAGGGGTAAACAGCCAGCCTAGAGAGGGAGAATTTACTGTGGGGAGAGGAGCAATTAAAGCAAGCCAGCTTTGAGGCACATTCACACTTTAGCTAGCCAGCAGTAATTAGTTCCTGAATCCATATCCTTAGCGCTAGGATGCAGAGAAATATTTCTGAAGGACATATTTTTCCCTTTTGTGTTCAACAGGCTGTACTTTAGGACATGGTCTGTCAAAAGAACCACATGGCTTAATTGGTGTCCCAAGGCTGTTTGCCTTCATTCCTTGATTATGGTTACAAGTCAACATTTAACTGGTTAACTCATGAGTTACTTGACTAGGGCATCACAGCAGACACGTTGCTGGCAGAAGGGAGTAGAAGGTGTGAGAATACAGATGAAATCTTCTGGAGAGCCTTGAGTAAAATACCAGAATCACACTTTGAATATGAAAAAGAGAAAAATAAGCACTGAAACTGATTTCCAAGCCAAGTGACTTGGAAGTCGAGTCAAGACCAACAGACTTTGAACTGCATCCTAAGGAAGATGCATACAGTAGTGTGTTGGAGGACTTTTACTCTGTATGCTTTGGACAAATCTGCCTTACTAAACTCATGCTTAAACAGCCCTTTCAGACTTTTGTAATCTGTTTGGTTGTTGTTTTTTTTTTTCCCCAGGTCACTATGATATTATTTCTGAAAACTAAATAGAAGTCTTGCACTTTTGTTGTGATGCACCCTTGACAACCTGCTGTCAAAATCAGCCACCAAGAACTTTTCCCAGTGGTACATAGTGGAGCCATCAAGATCTTTTGGAGCTCATCTGTGGGAGCAGGGCTTTTCTTCCCACATCATTTCTGGCCAGAAGCAGGTGGCTAGTGATTGCAGCACCTTCTTCTACAAGAGGAGGCAAATAGCTCATGGAAGGGGCTGGCAAAGCTGAAAGCTGCGTGCTGCCACCCAGGATGTCTGGGTTCAGGCAAATGAGCGTGCGGGAGCCTGGGGTGAGCTGGGTGCTGAGGCTCCCGTGGCAGCTGCTGGAGATCTGGTCAGAGGGGTCAAGGGAGCTCAGGGGGAGGCAGGCACCTCTGTCTGGGCAGAGCAATAACCCCCCAGGCTTGCCAGCATAGGCACCCAGCTCCCAGGCAGACACCCCAGTGTCAACACCTTGCTTGGGAGATAAATCCCATTCCTCCGGCTGGGGTGAGCTGCGCCCTGTCCCAAGTTGTGCTCATGCCAGCACAGCCCCTTTCGGCGTCCCTCACGATGCGTATTTCTCTCTTCTCACCCTGCTAGTGTCGGTGGGAGCCTTTCTATTGATTTCGGCAGATGAGGAAACAGGACTTGAAAGAGCAAATCTACCAGCAAAGCCCCCATACTGGCTAGCATGGAACAATTTGGAAGGGTGCCGTTTGCTAGAGCAATGCCCCCCAGGTGAGCTGTGCTCCATGGGCTTTCTACGGCCCAAACCAAATATTGTCATGCTTCCCGAATATTACACCCTGTTCTGATTAGTTTTGTTGGTAACTGCTCTCTTATTTAGTTATCCCTTTGTAAACCAATGATGCCTGTAAATTTAGGTGGAGGTGGTGACAACAACCTTTTGCATAATGTGGGGAAAAAAACCTGCACCAGCCCCTGGTGATCTGCTGGGTAGTTTGTTTTATTGGATTTTGTGATATTGAGATGGTTTGGCAACTGTTGGCCTGTCAGATTGAGAGGTCACTCACCAGTCTCCATCAGAGATTTAAAGGCTCTGCAAGGAAACTCCTTGTGTCAATTTGACTCAATTTGCAAACTAATGAGTTAAGCCCTCCCAATGTGTTTAGGGTCAGCTCAGATCTATTTGGGAAATGTTTGACTATTAGCATTTAAAGCTTCAGATGTGCCAAGCCCCATTTCCCCCTCCTGCTCCCCAGCCCTCTCCAGGTTGCTCCCTCCTTTAATTTCCCTGCAGGTTTTAGAAAGGATGCATTAAATTAAAATCACTAGCTGTTTTGTGAGCAGTCTTTTGTGACCAGTAATGAATGTAATGAGTGAAAAAGGATAGGGAAAACAGAATGATTAAATGATCCTGGGCTGTTTTTCACCCAGCAGTTTGCAATGTGACACAAATGGACAATTGGGGCTTTTCTTTTCCCATTAATTTGTATCTGTGTTTGCACTTGTCACATAAAAAACAGACTATTTACTAAAACATGAGGTAGGTAACAGATGCCACCTCCTTTGGAGCTGAACCTGATTGACCTTATGTCTGATAGTACAGTTGCGCAATGTTATTTTGGATTTTCTCAGCATTGGACACAACCCCAAGCACTATGACAGCTAGACTTTACTCTCATGTGCCTTTAGAAGGATTGATATCTTGCCTTGTGTGCTTATTGTGTTTTATAAAAATACAGCAGTCATTTTGAAACATTTTTCCTACCAGCATTGAAATGCAGTCAGGATTCAGATTTTTTTCAAAGCGCAGGCAGAACTAAGACCTTCCCTTCCTAAGATGCATGTTGGGATTTTTCCATGATGGATATTAATCAAAAGCTTTAGCAATTAATCATTTTCTGAGCCAGGGTGTGCTCTGAGTGTGTGTGTGTGTGCGTGTGCGTGTGTGCGTGTTGATTAAACCAAGTATCTGGATCTGAAATCCTCAGATATCTATGTTCATTAGACTGTTTTGGGACTATGCTGAGAAACAGTTTCTGCCTACTCCAAATATACCAGATTCCTTCTTACTGTTTTCTCATTCCTATGAATCCCACAAAACAGCCCACAGCATGGGAACAGCCCAGATTCAGTACCCTAACCAAAGCGAAGCCTGTACAACTATACGTACACAATTTAAAAGCGCGGTGCTGTTGTATCTTGGTAGGATTTGCACCGAGGGTTTAGGCAGGAGTGGGTCTAGAGTTCTTGGAAAGTACCCTGTGATACAGTCCAGCCTTTCCGAGCTCTTGGAAAGGAACATCCTAATGGCTAAATGAAATTGTGTAAAATTAAGTCTATGATGTGAGCAAGGGCATGCTCCATCCAGTGTTTCACTAAATGTATATTTATAATGGGTGCACTTGTCACTTCTAGGAACCTAACAGGAGGCTGAATCAAGGACCGGTCTGGCTGAAGCAATCTGCGGTCAAGGTCAAAATCCATACAGAGCGCCTTTGCGATAATTCTCATGGGGACACGGAACAGTAGTATTTAATTCAGAACTAGCAGAAGTAAGCTGAAGCTGGCCAGAGTGTAATGGATTTCAAAAATGAACTTGGATCCACAAAGAAATCAGGTCTTTGTAACATGATTTTTTACGGCTGCTGCACCAGGTGAAATGATAGGTCCTGTAGCTCTGACGGGGCTCTAACGAGAGTCATCATTGCCAGAGACAAGTGACACATGCAGTCAGCCGCAATACTTTAGCAACAGGCAACCTTATCCTACTATGAAGTAAACTCTTCATCCAATTTCCATTTCAATTTTATAGTTGCTGCCGACACAACTCATTAAAATGCACAAGCTAGCTTCGCAATTATTCATTCAAATAAACTTAAAATTGTAAGGGGTATTCTTGCTCTTGAACTTGCAGAGCTGCCATCCACACCTCACTGAAATGCTCCTTGCAAAACACACCGATGAGAAAGTGGCCTTTCCATCCTGATTCGCCTCCGCTTAAAGATCTGTTTCTGTTCACAGGAGGAAAATGAACTCTCATGCAAATAAGGCAACAACGGTAAATACTTTTTGTTTTGTTTTTATTGAATGGGAAAACAAACTTTAATTTGAATACTAAACCATCCAGAATATCTAGCTGAAAACATGTTTTTATTATTTACATTCCTAGGTTTGGCTTGTTATGCTCCTGGCATATCTATTCATATCTCTTGCAATATTTTTTCATTTCATACATTAATATTTAATATTCTTTATACATTGTTCAACCTTAATGGTTGTCTAATTTCTGTTTTTCATCCACAGAGAAGCTATTAATTTATGAGCATATAGGGCAGTAAGTAATAATTTGCATGAATGCCTTGAGCAGATATGCTTCCATAGGCCTCCCATAGCATAGACTTGGGAAAGGGTGATACCATCTATTGGCCAAGCTTCAATGAACACTCTTTACAAGAAGATGAAGAAAAAAAGTTTTTTAATCCATAAAGAAGTCTACTAAGTGAAAAATCAAGAGAGATGACAGGAACTGGATTGTTCCTAGGGTTTGTTTGGCTTTTTTTCCCTTTATTAATGTATTAAATATATTCCTGTGGTTTAGAAAGCATCACAGAAACTGAAGTTTTCTGTACATCTTCAGGATTTACAATGAGCATTAAAAAAGATTCTCAAAGACCGGCTGGCCTGCAGGGACATCGCCACTCCTGGTGTTCCCAGCCACAGTCTGGGACTCTCTTTTCAGAAGGTCAGTGACAATTTACACGCTGTGGTAGGACTAACTTCTGAGTCCTTCTTCCACAGACAGATGTCAATATAAAGCACTCATAATGTTTACCATCTATTACTGTCCCCAAAAGATGCAAATGAAGCAAATAATGGAATTTATTTTGCATTCTGTTGAGTATGGGGTGGAGAAAAAGCATTGTTTGTTGGTTAAGTGCATGTCTTCTGTCTTCACATACAGCTCATTAGAGCATGTGAAACTTCTTGCTCTGAATAACTTCATGAATACAAAACATTTCTGATGGGAGACCTTTCTACTGGACAGTAGGCTCAAGGAAATGTCAAAGTTTTTGCAGGCACACAACATCAACAGTGTTTTCTATGTGAAAGTGTTGAAACTTTGACTTCAACTTGTTTAAGCCACCAAGTTCTGATTTAATTTTTTCAGTGCTTTCCTGTATTACAATTTGACATTAAAAATTTGAATGGAACATTAGAAAAGATTTGCATAAATTGTTACAGTAGTTTTAAAAAGTCGTTTTTTTTTTTTTTAATTGACACAGATGTAATAATAGCTCCATGACTTGATATTGCAGTGTGGTCAAAGCACGTTTTAGAAGGTTGGACTTTCTTGTGGAACAGAAAGCCTATATTTTGACAAAGTTTTTCTGGAAAGTTGGAGCTCTTTATTTAGTGTAGGTACAACTGAGTAGAGTCCTGCAACCACCAAAGACCACCCAACACCATGCAGGGATAGGAAAGGAAGAAAATGCCTGGTGGCTGACAGGTTCAACCTGACAAGGGTTGTTCCAGTGCATTTTCCCATAATATTCTATTTAAGCAGAAGAGTTGATCTGTGCATTTCTCCTTCCATTTTAAGAGTAGAAACAGAGTCCTGTCCACCAAGCAGAAGTTACTGCAGAATCTCCTGCAAAACACCTTCTTTGCCAACAGACGTTTCCAGAGCCTTCCTTTAAAGACATTTTCTCATATGGCTGGACCCCGTATTTTATGTGGTGTTCACAAAAATAAAGCAAAAATGCATATGCATTTAATCTTGGCTTAGTTTGCTGCAAGAGTGCATTCAGGCAGAAATACGTGCATCTTTTTCTTCAGTCATCTCCTATTCATACGTAGTGATAATGCCAGTTCAATTAGACTCAATGACCTGAACGGTCTGGTCGTGCGCATGGGGGTAACAGAGCAGAGCCTGGCTCAGGGAACGCTCACCACGCAGCACATGGTCCCAGCTTTCCTACCCAAACAGGCAGCTGTCTGTGCCTGAGGTGTACATCTGCAGGGTAGAGTCACGGGGGTGATAAAGGAGCTTTTAGGGTGCTATTTGCCTGACCCATCCCGGACTGCTGTATTAGCACACGTCTTATGCTAGGTGTACCCCCTTGTCTCCACTTGAGACAAAAGTGTGTAGAGAACGAGACTCATGCTCTCTCATTCTCCCTCTCTCTAATAAGATGATGTTCATTAACTTCCTTTCATGAACCTTTTAACCTGATTTTCCTGGCATTTGTGCACTGGGAAAGTCTAGAAGTCCAGAAGTAAAGGCGTGATTTAGTTGCTTAAGCGGTTCTGCCTGGTCTCTCAACTGGGTTGAGAGAGGGTTCACCACTTTCAAAAAGTACGGCACTGCTGATTTTGACATTTTGCCTGACTGGAAGTCCATTAATTAAATGATACCTAGCTTTAAAAAAAAAAAAGTAGTCCTCCATGTTAAAGACATATTTAATATTTTTTTTTTATTGTTTGAATTGTAAAAAAGAAGGACTACATGGTAAAAAGTGTTGAAGAAAAAATATCAAATGAAAATTTATCTTCATAGTAATTTTCTACTCAATTTCCATGGTTGAAGAACTAAAACTCTAATATTAAAGTTTTAAATTAAGCTGTGTATATCAATGTACTAATAGTACTTGGTAGCATGTATAATAATGTGTCACATTGCTTTTCCAACTAATCATTAATGAATTAAAGGGTTTCACTGGTTTTGTACTGTGTAACATAATGAGATATATAGTATTGAAGGCTTTCAAAGCTTTAGGAGTCTATTAATGAAAAATAATTATTATCCTACAACAGTAATTAAGTATAATTTGCACAGAACTAACATTTTATAATCCGTAAACATTAGCGATGTCAACAGTTCCTCACGGAGCTGTTAACTGCTCTGCAACATTTTTTAAAGGAAGATGAATGGGCTAATGTGCTGGCAGAGAGGGATGCGGTTCAGAAAACTGGGAACAGCACCTAGGCAGAAGGCCTCTGGGCAGATCTGGAGAGGCACATCGGTGCCTGCAGATGCCTATCTACGACTTTAGGTGCCTAAATACCCCGGGTCCTTGGATTTAGGCGAAACGCAAAAAGAGGACGGTGTATATGCCGGGAGTGATTTGCAAGGTGAAAAGTGAAGCTGCCTTTTGCACTCATTGTATGGATCCTGGGGACTTGACAGAGACTTTTCTTGTGCCGTAAAGGGCCTTCCGAGGGCAGCACTAAGGGCAGGTGCTGGAATGGGATCCATTTACTGGGGCTTAACAAGCTGCTCGGTAAGCGGTTTGCTTTCCCTGAGGTTTTCCCAGGAACACCCTACCTTGTCCCTGCTGCAGGCTGAGAGTACATCCCATGTCATTTATGGTGGCTCGCTTGAGAGGCAGCAAATGGTTAAGCTGCGGTAAGTCGTTGTTGGTGTTCGTGTGCTGGTTGACATCAGATTGCAAGGAATAGAAACTACAATTTTGTCTCTGTTTTGACACACCCAAGAGTCACCCGCTCCCTATCACTGCTTTTCAGCACAGGCATGCCAAACAAACATCAGTTTTTCCTGTATCCCCTGGACTGAGCCCACCCGCAGAGTCACGAACAGCACCCACAGATCGTGTTTGCAGGGCTCCTCTGTGGCCTAGCAGATAGTAGATGGCATAAACTAATAGCAGCTGGAGTTTTTTCCTCTTTCTGCGTGTCTGGGTGATAAAGAAGAGCAAATCTTACTTCTGCCAGTTACTCTCTTCGCTAAAATATTAATGGTCCGTTTTGTGGATAGGAAAGTCTAGAAACAGTGAGTTACACAGTTCTTAAAAATATCCCCTATCCCCTTTTCTGACTTGCAATTTTAAAGACCTAAAATTTACAAACATTACCACAGACAAGCTTGAGGTTATAAATCAGGAATGAAAGAGAACGTGGCAATGAGTGGCAAGAAGACAGAGGGTGTCTTTAGAGCTAGGGAACTTACGGGTCATGTAAACTGGGTCCTGCTCCAGCTGCACTCCACGCTTGCCATGCAACCTTAGGCAAAACTGTACTCTCTAAGCCTATGGAGACCAATACACTTTAAATTGTATTACCAGTGGTTGAATGCTTGACTTTACACTGTAAGGCTGTTTTAGTATTTTGGAGATTTGTGTGCCGTTTTGAAGGCATCGCTGATTTATAACCATGTGACGTACTGCAAAGAGTATTTGCAAAGGTCAAATTAATAACTGACAGGGAGGCTACTGGAACAGAAGACTGAATAGAATTTGTGATTGTATAATCTTGTGATATGTTAATTTTATGTCTTTTATCTATGTGCATTTTATTAACACACAACACTATGTTTGCCTTGCCACTTCCTCAGTGAGAAGTGCATGGTGAGGGAAGAAGAGAAGGCTATAGGAGGTTTGGAGGTTGATTTAATTTCTTAGCTATAATTCAAGGTGGATTAGCGAATAGCCTGTGAATAGATTTTCTCTAAACGTTCAAAGTAAGCTTTGCAGTCTCAGAGTTAAGATCTGAAATCATCTAATAAGGAGAAAGAACAGGAATAAACAATTTAACCAGTTTTAAGATGGACTTAAACGATACGGTCTCTCTTCCTCAGCCTCCTGGGCTTTTTTGATGACCTACCTCCCCCTTTTACAGCTTGTCAGTATTATGTTTGCTTAGCCTCATTCCCCACATCCATCAGGGCCCTCACACAAGCTGCACACAGGAAAGGACATTTGCATGCTGTCCTCCACCCCCTTCCTACATTGTGTTGATAAACTGGGATCCTTCCAGCACCTTTTGTCATCACTCCTAGGATGCTGTTCCTTCCTCCCTGCTCATCTACCTCCTGCCCTCCTTATCAGTCAGAAAGTCAATTTGTGTGTATAAACTCATATAGTAAAAAGGTTGCTCTCAGTTTTCTGGAACAAATTTTTTCATACATTTTAATAATGTCTACTTTAATCCTCTTGAAAAAAAATCTGCTATTCTGTATAAGGGGAACAAAACAAACTGGAAAAATGTAGTCTTTAGCAGCTAAATCTTTTACATATCTATATATGGGATTGGCCAGATAATCATAAAGACCTTTTAAAAAACCTTTTAAAATTTCAAAGCCTCAAGAATAAAAATGTGATCTCCCTGAAGTTTTGTGGTTTCATCCCCTATCTTCAAACGATCTTTAATCAAACTTTCCAGAAAAAAAAAAAAAATCTCTTCTGGGAGTAGATGCAGCATATATCAATTAAGGGCTTTTATTCCAGAGTGTCTGAGGGGAAGTCCAGATGCAACCAATGAATATTTGACTGTAGCTTTCACTGCACTATAGCTGTGGGCCCTGCAAAACATGCAGTTATCATCTGATAGACAGGAACTATTTCCATAGGATAGACACTCTTCTTAGAAACTTTGTGTCTTACGAATGCATAGCGAACCATAAATTTGCTGATATGTATTTTATAATATAAACTTAAATTTTATACTTGTTCATCAACATTAACTGACACTGTTGTTTTCATTTTCCTCTTTCTACTTGCGTTTAAAAGGAGACACTGAAGCTAAGAAGGGGAAATTGCCTCCACATCTCATCCGTCACCCGACCTCTGCTTCCACTTACTCACGTCAGTATGAACCCAGAGGCACTGTGAGACCAGCAGCAGGGCTGGCACCATTTTGCACAGCTGGAGAGACCAGCATGCTCTGCCCCTTCAGGGCGACGGTTTGACTCCCTAAGCTGGAGAAGTCAGATGCAGATGTGAGTGCACACATCTGTAATGATGAGCAGGATCGATGAGAGCATTAATTCCCCCAGTTGTTTAATGCAGTGGACGTGTTTCTCTAGAGAACTGAGTTCAAACTCAATTTAGATGACAAGTCAAAATGATGGTGGCCATTTTTTTTCCTCCCGAGGAGACATCTATCTACCTCCAGCTACCATGACATAATTGGCAATATCTTCTCAGGAAAAATCAGGTCTGAGATTGATAAGGACTGCTGGGCACTGAATCTTGAACCAGGGCTGTGTGCACCATTCCTTAGTCTGACTGGTACTGCTAGCTCCATGGGAGCCTGAAATTCATACACAATACCTCAGAATAACGGATTCGTTAAAAACGGACATAATGTCTGCTGGAGGGGTTCAAACCTGCATCCACATTGACGACAGGAGTTCTGTTGATTTTAAAAGGGATCTGGAGACCCAATAATGGTTACATTTAAGCCAGCTATTTTCTAAAACAACCTACTAACTTTTAGGGTCTCCACATCCTACCTGCTGAAACCCAGAGGAGCATGCTCCTGACCTCGGTTCCCCAGTCATCTGCACTGGGGATTTGAAGACACGTTTGAACGTAGACTTGCATGTAGTTTGAGCGCACGACTTTCCTTTTCGTCGGCCCCAGGGCAAAGGAAGGGGAAGAGGTGAGCATGTGCGTGGCTCCTTCTGCAGGCGGGACTCCTCCAGGACGTACGCCCAGCTCCAAAACCAGGAGCACCTCCCTCCTTCGAGGCCACCTTGCTGTTTCAATTTGGGAATGACTGTGGTGCTGACACCCTAAAAAATTTCGACCATGATGTTGAAGTCCTTTTTATCAAGCCCTGTTATCAAGATGCTGAATGTTTCCTAAACCAAGAAAACTGCTAAAGCAAACAGCAAAAGGGTTTGGGTTCATCTCAGGCTGCAGAATTTTCCATTCTTTTAAGGTGTAAGAGGAATACTCATCCACCTTACACTCAGCCCATATCCCAGCTGCAGTTGTGGCTCTGCTCATCATTACTGTGCCAACACTCAATGTCAACCTCCGTGTGGACGGAGCCGAGCAGGGAGGGGAGAAAGTTTACCTCCTTGAGTTTCACACTTTCAGCAGTACCTGTTAAAAAATGTGTTTTATTCACTATTTGCATGTGGATAGACTTTCAAAGGAGTCTTAGCATATACTAGCAACACAATTTAATCTTCAGCATTCAGTTCCCCCTCCAAATGAAGAACTATGTCATCTCTGGGTTCAAGAATACTAAAAGGTGTGAATTCTTAGCTCTAACTAAAAAGGACATTTCCCACCTAGTCTCTGTTTCGATGTACAAGGGTTGTGCTTAGCGATTCAGTAAGACCACCTTGACATTTAAACATATGTCACTCACTTCAAAAATGTGTCTAGCCCTCCACCCTCCTCAACCCCCTGGCCTCTATGAAAAGGAAACTGAACCTTTTAAGGGCATCTGTCAAATGTCAGGCAAGCATGCATAATCTGCAGTGTGCTCCCAGGGTAACTGCTGAATAGTTGCTGCTAAACCCTTCTCAAACTAAGGAAAGAGCTAGACCTGTTGAAATGAAGTACAAAACAGGAGGAACTTTTAAAAGCGATTTGTTGGTACAAATGCAGAGACCTCCACTTTGAAGCGCATGAGTCTGTCACTAGTGGCAGCAGACTACCACGGCACGCATTCACGACACCGGCTGTCATAATTAATTTCTTGGCAATCATTGCTGGGAAAAGAAAGTTACAGAGAATTAAGCTAGCACAAAGTATCTGCCACCAGAAGAGGGGAAAAAAACATTTAGTGAAGCCTTTGAGAAGACCCAAATTAAGCTTGGCTTTCTATGTCCTGTAGCTTACTAACCTTAAACTGTGAAATTCTTGAGGGAATGAGGATAGAGTATGTACAGAACAATTGCAAGACTTCCCTCTGTATTGAAATGAAGTGATTATGTGTATCACTGTAGCACATAAACGACAAAGATGTTGAGAAACTCAGCATTTCCAAGATAATAAAACAAATGGGCAGAGGAAGTTTTCCTCAGCTCATAATGATTTATAAGGCAAACTAGTAGCCTTCTAATCTATTATTCTTGGTAACAGTTCCCTTCCCACCCAAAGATGTATTTATATATGCAACGTATCCAGTAATATCCAGTCAGAAGCTGAATGATTTATCTCGCGGTCTGCAAATTACATTAACAACATAATTAATAACTTAGATATAAAAACTGTGTATGTCAGAGCAGTATGTCATGTAATCAATGGCAACAAATCATTTTCTCTGGTGTTTAATGATTCTTTCAAGAGGGCGAATCTATAAAAACAGAAGAGTCAATCAATGAGGAGGTTGCATACATTGTCTGTCCTATTTGCAGACTTGAAAACTAAGGTTGCCTTTATTGTTTAAATTTTAACTATTGGAAATCAATCTGGGAACATAAACAGAAAGGAAAAAAAGTATTAATGGCAAAAAAAAAGTTGGTATCTGTAAAATCTAGTCAGAATTGCCAACTTCCCAGGTATCGCTAAATGCTGATCACATAAAACGTTTATGAAACCATTATCACTTGCACAAAAGCACAAACATGGGCAGTACATTGAAAAATTATCTTTTGAAAAGGGAGTGCTCTTCCTCCAAACTATAATGTACAACTTGGATGGGTGCTGCAAAATCAATGAGCTTTCCTGACAACCCTAGTTCATTTCCAATGCCTTCTGCTGAAAGCGTTAGTCAAAGCCCACCTCATTCATTCTCAGGAGCAAAATAAGGTAATGCATTTGTGCAGGCCATAGGCTCTCTTTCATTGACTGACTCTGGGTGAGCATTTGCTCAACTTGTTTCCGTAGGAAGGTGATCTGAATACAGGGGGGAAAGCTCTTATCTAGCAACTGCTCTAGACTGCCAGGTTCCTCCTTGGTTTTTGGCAACGTGCTTTTCCACTTGCACTGACTCATTTCAGTCGAACACCCTCATTCAGAAGTCAGGGCTGTAATTCAGTAAATGCTTTCATGTTGTTAGGAGAGACATTTTTTTATTCATTTTTCACTCTAAGATGGAAAGAATGACTGCCTTCTGTGTAGCTTGGAGGCACTCAGAAGCTTTAAAAAAAAAAGAGAATTAATAAGGACTTCATGCCTTTTCTATGCTATCTATCTGGAAAAACCAGCTTTTAGCTACGGGGCCCAGGAGGACAGCAGAACCTGGAGCTCTGGATCCACACAGGCACTGAAGTACACGTGAGTGGGATTCATCTTTCCAAACTTCAGATAGATGTCTACAGTGTCCACTCCTGGGCTGGTTATCCCACTCCCTACTAGCAGTGGCAAGAAATAAGCACTTGTAAGGTGTACTTCAACAGATAAATGTCAGAGGTGAACCCAAGGATGAAGTGGTCTCTTCCAATTGACTCTAAAGGGTGGCCAGTTCAGGTGGAGAAGTCTATGTTCAAGCACTCTGTGGGTTTCCACCCCAGCACCTCTTGTTTACCAGGAGCTTTACAGTCCTAAATGCCTTTGTGGATCTGGCCCATAATACCTCAAAGAAGAGCAGGTATGATGGACCTCCCTTGTTATGCTGATCAGGAGGGCAATCTGCAATGCTCTCCTATGATGCACAGAGAACAAAGTTCAGCCTCCACCTACTCCCAGCCCCACCCTGTCCCCTGCCTCCCTGCTTGCTTCTGGCCATGGAGGGTATTACAGCTTGAGCAGCTACAGAGTGATAATTACTGTTTGTGTGCATTCTTTTCACTGCCATATTTTTTAGAAGCTACTCTTGATCTTTTTCAAAGCGTGACGCACGGAGGATAACAACTCCTGGGACAAACAAATGGCACTGTTTAGCAGCGTAAGCCTCACTTTCCAGTTGCATTTGTATGTATTTGTACACTTCCCAAGGCAAAGCTGGAAACCAATGTTAGCCGTGAGGTGACAAAGTTGGAGGGGAGGGAGGGAGGGAGTGAGGAAGGGAGGGAAGGAGAACAATAAGATTTTAGATACCTAGAAGAGGGAGCATACGGTTAGACAAGAATAACCCATATACACCAAAAGCCAGAGACAGCTAAGGATCAGTTACACATTGAGCCTCTAATGATCTGCTTACATCAAAAGCCTTTTCAGGGCACAGCAACATACCTGCCCTGCAAAGGCTCCTGAGCTACGGGATAATGTAATCATCCGTACAATATCCTTTCTCTTTTGTGAGTAGTTTAAGCAAAGAAAAGCAGCCCCTTTGACTCTAGTATTAAGCCTCATCTTGAACAATAACTAGGAACAATAATGCCACCTTATTTGCTAAAATGTGCCGTGTGTGTGTGTATGCAGAACGACTCTACCTGGGATGTTTGGGCATTCCTTGCACAGCTTCAGTATTTTTTTTAATTTTTGATTTCTGGTGCTCATTGTGTAGTTGTGTGGGAGCTGGGGAGTAATTCTCAAATCGGTTGAATTCATCTTATTTGTTTCACAAGCAGGTATTTAGATGAGCTTTGTCTCCCTAAACCTCTTAATATAAAGAGTAAACTAGATTGCCTGTGAGTGTATTGACTGTGTTAAGAATGCTGGATTGTATTGCAAAGGAGTTCAGGCCTGTAATGTTATCACTCAGCAGGAATGGATCCCATCAGAAGGCACATGGCGTGCCATGACGTAGCCAGCCTTAGACCACAAAAGCAGACTTTTCTCTGTGAATTAGACAAACCACACAAAAGGCAACAATAGCTAGCATAAACACTATTTAATACTATTCACAGGCTATTGAAGAGATGGGCGTTGACTAAGAATTGCAGCAAAGCCAGTACATTGTTGTCAGATGAAAGGACGCCTAATGAACAGGAAGCATCATTTGAGCAGGCTGACAGTAACCATATAACTGCAGGATTGTGGGGCTGGCATTTACCCCATGGGTCTTTACAGTCAAAAAAATAAAGAGAAATTAAAGCATAAGGAATCCTTTTTTGTAGGCACTTAAAGCCCATAAAGCAACACAAGAAAGTGTACAATTGTCTTTTCATGATTTGTCTGTGCTTCAGCTAATCGTAAAAAAGAACTTTTGGGGTGCAGTAACTATAGGTTCTGTGTCGTAAAATAAACCCTTCAAACAATAGAAGATTGTTGCAAAAATAGATATTTGCAAATTGTCCCAATTGAAATAAGAGCTACATTTTTTTTCCTCAGCTATCGCAAACTAGATTCTAGCAATGGCTCCCTTAGTAATGTCATGATGATAAACACTTGTACTTGCCCCAACAACCAGGCTAAATAAATGCTCTTGCAGTGGTCCTATTTTATTTGCTAATGTGTAACAGTAGAAGGAACCCAATTAAATAGATTCCTTTCTGATACAATTATTCCAACTATGTTCTCCCATCCCCATGATCACACACAGAAAATAGCTTCAAATTGTTCCTGCTTTGTGTTTTTAACCTTTTAAATCGTGCACTTAAGATGCAAGCAAGAGGCTAAAACTCCTTTCTGTGAGACTTCAGCTGAGACAGAAGGGACTCGGGTTCTTAGAGAACAGAGGTCCGAGAGTTGAATTTTGTTAGTGAGAGTTTGTCTGAGTAAGACCGAAAATATTTTAGGACTGGCATGTTTCAAAATGTTCTTTGGGAAACTGAATCTGGAAGAGTGTCCACAGAAAGACCTCCAGGCCACTTAGGCCTGTTATTTGGCAAAAGGCTGTGATGAATAGCATTGTGGCCAGGAAGAGGATATTATTATGTTCTGAAACTGAAGAACTGGCTCTATGCTGTTTGCCACTGCCTGAGCAGGGACAGTGGAGTTGTATACACACACACACACACACACGTATATGTGTATACATATGCGGACCGGAAGATCAGCTCCTCTACTGTAGATTTCTCAGCACCCTGCCCCAGTAATACAGCAACCGGTGCACACGAGGCGCTGCAGGGAGGATGGATATGTATTTCTTTACTCCCGCTTTTGGACACTTCAACCACAGAAAGCCCCAAACCAATGTTTTTGGCACTGGCACTGTGAGTAGGAGGCAAAGCAAGTTTCGAGTAACAAAGAAGTATATCCCGTATCATGATTTAACCCCCTTCTCCACTAACCCCTATCAGCTCTTTCAATAGGTGCACTGTAATACACTTACAGGAAAGAAAGAGAAAGCAGGTGTCGAGGGAATGAAAACCTAAGATCCTTTTCCACATGAAACAGCTGTGAAAAGGCAATCCGTGTTGAACTGTGTTTCAGAGGATTCCAGCTAAATTGCCCCCTTAAGGATTTCATTTTCTTTACAAAAATTCAACTACTCGAAAATTAGTTCTACATTAAAAATTCTCTGAATGAACAAATGAAGGATCCAGCCAGCTCCTGACTCACTATCAGCCCAATTTACCTCGCCCACGCAAACCTTTTGATATGTTCTGAATTAGAGCATTGGTTATGCAGTTGACTGGTTGCAGTTTATTAACTGGCAGGAGGAGACCAAAAGAAACACTGAGATTATAGCACGCTGTGCCATTACACTGTTTTTAAACATCCCCTTTATGTTTACATAAATATATTTAAACATACATTAAAATAGAGAAGATGGTTTTCTCTAATAGAGTCGGAGTGACTGATCGGTCTAGTTCTAGAAATATGTAAGATACAATTATAAAAACTCATTGAGCTTGAGCTGGTAAGTTGGTGAGTTAATATTTAAGGGGGCACAGCTAAGATTTTCTGGGCAGCACAAACCGAGTAGGATGTGCGTGAGGGTGATCAAATGAATAGCTGATTTCAGCTTTAACCACTGAGTGACTAGTGTAGTTCATCATACATTTAAGGCTGGAAAAGAAAAACAAAAAGAAAGAAACAAAAAGAAAGAAGAGAAATAGAAGTTTAATTAAATGCCATGGATGCAGTATAATGCAAATCTCACAAATAGAGCATAATTGGTTTAGCAGAGAGATCCAATGCCATAAATAACCATTCATAATCATATACAATTAACATATCAATAGTTCTTTTTTGGAGTTATAGTCCAGAAGCTAAGTTAGTTCTTCACTAGAAAAGTCTGGCAAAACCAAGCTGTTAATTAAACCCTTTTCAGAATTTGGTGCCACATTTCGACTCCTTCACAAAAAAGTCTGAACCTATTATAGTGTCCCTCTTCTTCACAAGCAGAAGGACACATTTTTTGCCTATTTAATACCACATAAATCTTCAGAGAGGAGAAAAATGCAATCTCAAGCCTTTCCACTACAGCTGGCTGGATGAAGTTGCCTGTGCCGTAGTACAGTATTGGGACAATGCAGTAGAGCGGAGACTTCGGCTTTTTGCACAGCATCGAATGGAGCTTGTGCCTGATTGAAAAAGACTTCATGATAACCTGAAACGGTCTTAAAAGAACCCGGTCCCAGCTGAGGGTTTATGTACTTTAGGTGATAATTATAAGAATAGGTTAAATATCCTCTTTTCCTCGGAATTAATTAATGTCCCTCTTCTGTGTATATTAACAATAATTCAATCCTGATCTCTCAGCAAAAGAAAAGCGCTCATTAAAGAATGGCAAAGAGCTTGCCAGTTACCTGCAAAAACGCTGAAAGCTTTCTGAGTACTCCCAAATTAAAGGGGAATTAGAAAAGCTTTAACCGGTTGCACAAAGGGCTGAAATTTTCACCTCAAAATTGTTTCAAAGAAAGGTGGCTCTCCAAGCAGCTGGAGTCCCTGCTCTGCTTTGAACAGAAGACGTGCAGACGGGCTTGCTTTCCAACTTTGCGCCTTTCCTGGGGTTTGCCTTTATTATATTCACAAAACATAACTCCACAAAACAAACACCGGCCCCTTCTTGACTAACTGCTCCTCGGACTGCTGTGGGCCTTCCTCCACCCTGGCTTCTCTTTCTGTCCCCCTCCAAAGGCCTCTCCTTATTGCCTGATCAGTTCCCACTTCAGCAGAAGATCTCCGCTGTCTCTCTAGTGGCTTCAACCGTTGGAGAGTGTCCTGGTTTCAGCAGGGATAGAGTTAATTTTCTTCCTAGTAGCTGGTACAGTGCTGTGTTTTGGATTTAGCATGAGAATAATGTTGATAACACACCGATGTTTTAGCTGTTGCTAGGTAGTGCTTACACTAGTCAAGGACTTTTCAGCTTCCCATGCTCTACCCACTGAGAAGGCTGGGGGTGCACAAGGAGTTGGGAGGGGGCACAGCTGGGACAGCTGACCTAAACTGGCCAAAGGGACATTCCATACTGTGTGACGTCATGCTCAGCATATAAAGCTGGGGGAAGAAGAAGGAAGGCGGGGACGTTCAGAGTGATGGCGTTTGTCTTCCCAAGCAACCGTTACGCGTGATGGAGCCCTGCTTTCCTGGAGATGGCTGAACACCTGCCTGCCGATGGGAAGCAGTGAATGAATTCCTTGTTTTGCTTTGCTTGCGTGTGTGGCTTTTGCTTTACCTCTTAAACTGTCTTTATCTCAACCCACAAGTTTTTCTCACTTCTACTCTTCCGATTCTCTCCCCCATCCCACCGGGGGCCGGGGGGGGAGGAGTGAGCGAGCGGCTGTGTGGTACTCAGTTGCCGGCTGAGGTTAAAACACAACAGAGAGGAAGGTGACTAAAGAGATGGTCTAGGTCCCTGACACGCTGCTCACCGCCTGTTATGTGAGTGTGCGATGATGCCAGTTTTGTTTTTCATTTACTGGTATGTTATCTTTTAATGAGGACTCCACTGAAAGGCCTCGGAGCAACTCTGTGGTCCTGCATGTGACAACATTTTACCTTCATATCCACACATTTTCACCCTCACCTACAAATCAGTCAGGCAAAACCATGAGGAACAACATCTGTATTTAGCTCCATTGTAACAACAGACTTTATTATTAAAACTACTTAAACCAACAAGCTGGTCTTTTCGATCTGGCACCCATCTCACCACAAAGAGCATAAGGACACAAAGACCTACCAGGATCCTCCCTCAAAGGAACCATGCCAAGCTCCAGCATCAGGTATATTTTTAAAAGAGGTGGGGTCTTTCTTGTCCATTGAATGTTGCTGTATTATCAGCAAATCAGCTTAAACACAAATAATAGTTAGGACAGATATCATAGGAGTTATAAAACTTTTTCTGAGCAAATGTCCCTTCTGGACTCTTTGTTGAAATGAAATGGGACTCCAAGACAAAAAAAAATTGAATAATGAAATGTCACCTTTCACCCCCTTAGTTCTAATGCTATACTCGGGTCTGTGGGCTTTCTTACCAACATTTCATTAACAATGCTGTGGGAGGAATAGGGAGTTTGATTGATGGGACCAATGTTACCCTAAGCTAGTTGATTATTTCATGTTGGATGTCATACAAAGATATCTAATGGCACTTAAATCATTAGCTAATGTAAAATAGAGAACATTTAAATCATGAGATAATGGGTACAGAAGCTGTACTAGTGCGTCCTAGTCTCTGAATCAGCTGAACTTTCAAAACCAAACTCTAAATCCGGAGTTTCCAAATTCTCTAATACCAGTTCAAAACTGGCAAGCATGGAAAAAACAACAGCCTGCTAGTCAACACCGCAGTCTTATAGCCACAGATCTATGAGCTTAATCACTTGCTAGGACTTGATGACATTCCTTGTTAATTTAATGTGATTTTTGTCTTCAGAAGTAGAATAGCACACGTAGTGGAATTATTCCGCGCACCTGTATGCCTGCTCTGCATCGTACTCTATGTAAGAATGAAACCTCATAGGCAGACATTAGTGGCACTGAAAACAGCAAGTGCCAATGTAAATAATATCTCTACTTCATGTTGAGCACAGGCATAAGTCCTCCACCCACTTGTGTTATGCACGGAGGACATGGGGCACAAGCCTTTCTTCAGGTGAGGGCATAAGGAGACATCTGGGGAGTACTACAAGGGAATTTTGGATCCAGAAGGGGAATGAGTGTGCCAAGCACAGACCTATCAGGAAAGCAAACATTGTGGCAGGGCATCACTTCAGGGGCTGATGGGACTCATGGATGCAGTTGGGTCAGTCATACTCAATCTGTTCCTCTGGGAAACCTGGCCATTTCTCTGTTTCCCATTGACACATTTTTATGATCATCACCTGATCAAGGAGACCTTTCTCGAAGAGCCCTGATGTTGCCTGATGAAGTGAGCTAATTCAGGCAGTTTAAGCTTGGGCAGTCTGAAGACCATCATGAGCACCACAAAGAGCTACAGGTGCCTGAGAGGTGGCCATGCGGTGCAGTTTTTCAGTCACTAAAGGCAGCTAATGTTCATTCACATGGGGTAGTACCCGGCTGACCAAACACAAACATCTAGAGTCATTTTAGATGTCTAACTGTATCCAAGACAGCTGCGTAGACCTTGCTGATATGACCCACACCCTTACAGTATAGCTCGAGGCCCAGTGGGACACTCTACGCCTATGTTTAGACAACTTACTGCCAGTCATGAACACAGCACGGGGTGTAAAGAGGCGGAGTTTGCAAAACAGCTATGGTGTAAAACAAAGCGTGGAGAAAGGGAATTGTGAAAAGGTCATAAACAGAGATTTGTTGGTGATGGCTCTTTCAGGAGCACCAGGAGCAGGGTTTGGAGTAATATATATCAAAGGATGTGTGGGGGAGGATTTGAGAAGAACGGCAACAGGTTTGGAGCAGTGGGTGAGAAACATGGCTTTGCCCGTGGTGGCCCATCTGCCTGGGCTGCGGGAGGAAGATCTGCTCTGTAAGAGCGAGGGGAGGAGAGTGAAGTGTCAGGAGTAACACAGCTGCTGAGCAGACTGAAGGACAGTTGAGAATCATAGAATCATAGAATCATAGAATCATTGAGGTTGGAAGAGACCTCTAAGATCATCGAGTCCAACCGTCAACCCAACACCACCAGGCCCACTAAACCATGTCCCTAAGCGCCTCATCTACACGTCTTTTAAATACCTCCAGGGATGGGGACTCCACCACTTCCCTGGGCAGCCTGTTCCAATGTTTCACCACTCTTTCAGTAAAGAAATTTTTCCTTACATCCAATCTAAACCTCCCCTGCCGCAACTTGAGGCCATTTCCTCTCGTCCTATCGCTTGTTACTTCGGAGAAAAGACCAACACCCACCTCGCTACAACTTCCTTTCAGGTAGTTGTAGAGAGCGATGAGGTCTCCCCTCAGCCTCCTTTTCTCCAGGCTGAACAGTCCCAGTTCCCTCAGCCGCTCCTCATAAGACTTGTGCTCCAGACCCCTCACCAGCCTCGTTGCCCTTCTCTGGACACGCTCCAGCACCTCAACGTCCTTCTTGTAGTGAGGGGCCCAAAACTGAACACAGTATTCGAGGTGCGGCCTCACCAGTGCCGAGTACAGGGGCACGATCACTTCCCTACTCCTACT